>NC_088422.1:44673579-44773579 GCF_034236695.1 Oncorhynchus nerka
ATCTTGGCGCAGTTGCAAATGAGAACTTGTTCTCAACTAGCCTACCTGGTTAAATTAAGGTGAACTCATTTTTATTTTTATTTTTTATCTCATATGTATATACTGTACTCTATACCATCTACTACATCCTGCCTATGCCGCATGGCCATTGCTCATCCATATATTTTTATGTACATACTCTTATTCATTCCTTTACACTTGTGTGTATAAGGTAGTTGTTGTGAAATTGTTAGATTACTTGTTAGATATCACTGCACGGTCGGAACTAGAAGCACAAGCATTTCACGACACTCGCATTAACATCTGCTAACCATGTGTATGTGACCAATACAATTTGATTTGATTTGACTTGGATTAGCTAACACAATGTGCCATTGGAACACAGGAGTGATGGTTGCTGATAATGGGCCTCTGGACGCCTATGTAGATATTCTATTAAATATCAGCCTTTTCCAGCTACAACATTAATTTACAACATTAACAATGTCTACACTGTATTTCTGATCAATTCGATGTTATTTTAATGGACAGAAAATGTTTTTTTCTTTCAAAAACAAGGACATTTCTAAGTGACCCCAAACGTTTGACCAGTAGTTTATGTATATATATATATATAAACATTGTATTTGTTTCACTATTTTGTGTGTTGGAAACATAAAAGTTAGATGTTTCGACTGACTGTCTTTTTATGTAGATGATAAAGGGGAAACACACCCACACACCAAGATTAAATGGGTTTTTCATGAGCCATGGCATCATTTTCCATCGGTTTACGCTTTTCCCCCCCAAAGCTTAACTGTGCTATACAGAGTCTTAGCAGTGTCTAGAGTTACCCAGACCTGTAATAGTTCCAAGATGAACATCAAAGACCTGCCTTTCTAATCAACACAAACACGATCAATATCCTCTCAAAGAAATACAACATTGGAGTAACAGGAGGCTTGTCTCTGCCGACTGAGAAGTCAACTCTTTCAGCTTGATCTCCCCTTGGTTGTTAAAGAGCCCTGTGTTCGAGCCAGCTCTTTGTCCATAAACACTGCTCATGTCGACCGAGAATGGAGGTGGCGCTCTCTCTCTGAAGGCTCGTAAAGTACACACGCACATACTATTCATGTGGATAGGAGGAGGCTTGTCAACAGAACAATCCAATATAGAGGTTTAGCGAGGACTATACTTTGACATTGGGAAACTTCTATATGTGGTCTATTTATAAATGTCAGACCTAGGATCAGTGAATCCTCTTCAACTCAACCCTCCGTGTTAACATGCGTTGGTTGGCGCAGGGTAAATGGCTTCGAGGGTCGGAAATATAATGCAATTCAAACACGCAATGTGAATAATGTCAATTGGGACTGATCACTCCGTAGTCCATGCGCCGCCAATTTATAGCAGCCACCTGCTGATGCACACCTGAGCTTTTGTGCCAGAACACTCACTAGACAATCCACTGCACATCATAGTAGACTACAATGGAGAGGTGAGGGCTGGTCGTGGCCATTTTATGCAGTTGGATGGTAAAGATGTCATGGATTTCAATGGATGTCTATGCAGGGTAACTCCAGCACACCATTGATTGTGCCTCTCTCCAGTGTGGTGAAATGATAGCCTGCTTTGTGATAAGGGATACAATGGCTGGTTTTCCTCCAAAGTAGCGTTTGATATCCCTCTGTTTGACACTTTACAAAGCACTATTGATCCTCAGGGAATAGGCCTACAAGAACTGCTCATACGCATCTCTAAGCCATGTGTTTGTGTGTGTGTGTGTGTGTGTGTGTGCGCGCACGCTGTGTCTCTAACGAACACTCCCACACACTTACAGTACACATGCACACACACACTCTCCTAGGAAATTAAGTGCTGAGGGCATCATGAGAATGACAGGCAATTTTTGCTTTGTGATTCACGCTCCACAGGGAATCATGGGATCAATCGCCGTAGCGATGATCGCCCATGCAGATTCTAGCTAACGCTGGTAGCATCAGGGTTGTTGACATTGATAGCGGGAGATGGGAGTGTGTGTGTGAGAGAATAGTCTATTGTCAGATCTCCCTCTGTGTGACTTTGTTCCCAGCTACAGTGTAAGAATCTGTCTTTATGTCCAGAGTCAATGTTCCAAAGTGGACGGTAGTTGATCTCCAGTGTGTAAGAGGGAGAGATGGGGAAGCTATCTTATAGATTTTTTACGTTTGGAAATTGACTAGGGTGTAAAGTTGAAATATTGATCTTGGGCTGAATTTCAACTTTTCTAGACAGTGAAAGGCCTTCGTGCTCCCAACCCTGCCTTCATTTTTGATATGATAGAAGGATCTACATTTTTATGCTGTATGATAAATTGATGTCGAGAAATAACTCCTACTGTTTTTTGTCAAACGAGGGTCTAGCTTACTTTTTCTGTTGTTACTCAGGTTTCACTGACACTAAAGTTCTTTATGGGTTCACTGGGATCCAGTTAAAGAAGTGCCCGTAGCAAACTGGGTGAGTCAAAGTGCTCAAAGCAAAGTTCGCTCCGCTCTGCCTCTTCAGTGAACTGTTTGTGTTTGTTCCTGATGTGTGAAAGGTGTGACCTTTCTGCCAGACAGGGCCTGGGGTCCCCCTGGTCTGTTTAAAACACAACACCAGCCTTCCTTCTCCACCTGCTCTGCCGACTCTTAAAGTTAGTTACCTTCGTGCACGGAGACGGACAAGAGAGACAGAGTGCAGAGAAGGGAAACAAAGAATCTTGAAACAGTAGAGAAATAACAGTCATGGAGAGGGAAAGAGAGTGAAATAAACACGGCCCTCGTGTTTACCCAAGGCCCTTGAACGCCACCAGCCCACAGTGGGGCATCGTGGATAATCAAGTGGTCAGAGGATTAGTTGTGTCATCACGTACAGCTACCCACGTTGGCAGGTCACACACACACACACACACACACACACACACACACACACACACACACACACACACACACACACAGCCAACAACAGGGAAAGATTTCCTCGCTGGGTAGATGAGGGGTTGCTAGGTGGCCTGTCAGAGCACCCACACAGGGGACCCGGCCGTTTTTCTGAGAGAGACCCACACAGACATGTTGTGACGTTTAGTGTGGTTCACACCTAGGCCTCCCTGAGAGGGGTTAGCAGAGCTCAAGTGGCAGTTGAAGTTTGAAACATTTGAACAGTAAACAAAGAGTTCTACCAGCGTTGTAAAGTTCAGTGTTGGGATGAAGTTGTGTTTGAGTGACGGGGGGCAATCCTCTAGACAGGCCAATGTCAGCAAACCAACTTCACAGTTCACCAGGAGCTGTGTGTGCCGGCTAAACTATGTTCATATATTCAACTAAATGTAGCCTATTGGGTTCCACAAGTGTTTACAAAAAAACTAAGATGCAATTTAAATCTATACTGTAGGCTATGTGCGAATCATGTGGCATACTGTGTGTGTGTGTGTTGTATTACTGTATTGTAGATCGTTTACGTTGGACCTAGCTTGCATTGGCTCTATTTACTGACAATAGGGAAGTGTTCGTTTACCTTTTCGCCACCTCAGTCTTTTCAAATCAATACTAAGTGTCCACGTGTGTTCTATTTTGTGTGTTTACTGCTTCTTTATGAAGCCATCATCACCACTATAAACAAGGAGATATCCATCCTGGGAGAGTGTTTGAGTTGAAATGATTTGCTCTGGACAAAATAGCTTTGATGAGAATCATCCCGCTTCAACATTCCGCTTCTGTGTCAGTTTTACGAGCGTTTATCGGGAAGCCCTGAAGCTGCTTGGAGTGCCTTAATAAAACCCTCTTAATAAACGGACCGGTGGCGACCGGCTGGGTTTCAATTGGTTCGACTGTAGCGGGTTTTCCGCTCTTGTTCCGTGGGTTTAGTTGGGGTTTCTGACAGGCAACGGTGGGAGAAGAAAAGCGGTCGCATTGTTTGACTTTTTAAAGGACTGACACATGCGCGCACGACCGGATTCGGTGTGCCTGCATGTGGATAATGCTGGAGCACCTGTTCAATACTTCATGAGGCTCCGTGTGAGCTGCCATCGACAGGTTTTTAAATACCCACTTTAGACTAGAAGTCTGCTACCCCAGCATTTTCTCAACGACACCCCCTGCAGATGGCTAAATGGCAACCTCCTTCCCAAACCTAGCTCAGGGACCAAAACTGAACCCTTCAGACTCTGAATGAGACCATTAAAAACCAGATCCCCTCCGAAAAGGCTTTCAGACCTCTGTGAGCTAGGCACTCCTCTTTTCATCTTTTTAAAACAAGACCCGAGCGAGAGTCTGAGGAATGAGTGAAGGGTGCAGAGATACTGTTCCCTAGTGTTTTGCACGCACACATACACACACCACTTCAATGGACGGTACAGTTTGTCTGAAACCGTGCCCATCCTGCCCTGCAACACTGTGCTGGGATAGGATTCTCCTCTCTCTGTCTCCCCTCTCACCTGTTATGAGTTAACACACACACACAGGTCTGATGGGCAGTTTGAATATGGCCAGTCCATGATTTGTTTGCCTTGGTCCAGACGGCAGTCATTTAGGAATCATGTCAGTATGTTGGTTTTGATTCTGTTGGTACTCAAACTGAAAATGTTTTCCTGATGGTCTATTGGCAGAGTGAAGGTTTGCTTTCTGGCCAACCTGCTTTATATGCCAGCTGTTCAAATCATGTCCCGGGTGGATGCAGAGTGCTTTCCTATCGAAAAATACAGAAAAAGACTTGGGGTGCATCTCAATAGTCTAAACTGATCACCTCTTCCTCATCTGCACCGATCTGAAAACGCACAGTAGGAAAAACCTCAATTTTTCTCTCGCTCTCGGTCTCATTCCGCGTATGGAGCACAGAACTATATTATTATATTTATATATTTGATTATATTCTATTTTAAATGGATTGCAACGTACACTACATTACCAAAAGCATGTGGATACCTGTTTGTCGAACATCTCCTTCCAAGATCATTGGCATTAATATGGAGTTGGTCCCCCCCCTTTGCTGCTATAACAGCCTCCACTCTTCTGGGAAGGCTTTCCACTAGATTTTGGAACATTGCTGCGGGGACTTTGCTGCGGGCGCTCCAATTCAGCCACAGGCATTCGTGAGATCCGGCACTGATATTGGGCGATTAGACCTGGCTCGCCGTCTGCGTTCCAATTCACCCCAAAGGTGTTTCATGGGGTTGAGGTCAGGGCTCTGTGCGGCTAGTCAAGTTTTTCCACCCCGATCTCGACAAACCATTTCTGTATGGACTTTGCTTTGTGCACAGGGGCATTGTCATGCTGGAACAGGAAATGGCCTTCCACAAACTGTTGCCAAAAAGTTAGAAGCACAGAATTGTCTAGAATTTCATTGTATGTTGTAGCGTTACGATTTCCCTTCACTGGAACTAAGGGGCCTAGTCCGAACCATGAAAAACAGCCCCAGACCATTATTCCTCATCCACCAAACTTTACAGTTGGCACTATGCATTGGGGCAGGTAGCGTTCCCCTGGCATTTGCCAAACCTAGATTCGTCCATTGGACTACCAGATGGTGAAGTGTGATTCATCACTCCAGAAAACGCTTTTTCCACTGCTCCAGTCCAATGGCGGCGAGCTTTACGCCACTCCATCCAGCCGACACTTGGCATTGCGCATGGTGATTCTAGGCTTGTTTGCGGCTGCGCAACTATTGAAACCCATTTCATGAAGCTCCCAAGGAACAGTTCTTGTGCTGACGTTGCTTCCAGAGGCCTTGTTAGTGGGTGTTGCAACGGAGGACAGGCGATTTTTAAGCACGGCCCCATTTTTTGAGCTCGTGTGGCCTACCACTTTACGGCTGACCTGTGGCGGTGTGCTCAATTTGATACACCTGTCAGCAACTGTTGTGGCTGAAATAGCCGAATCCAATAATTTGAAGGGGTGTCCACATACATTTTGTGTATATATAGTGTATCACTGGCCAACTCCGACTTCCGTTCAGATCATTGCTTTGGAATGGATTTCTGTGAGCTGTTTGTCCTTTTCTATAAAAAAAAATATTTAAAAAATAGATGAGATATGAATATAGCTTTTACATTTGGCTTCATTTGAGGACTTTGTTGAGGCAAGACAATCATGTGTAGCTAACTTCAGTCTGAGCAGGAGTAATGGATGGTCTGCTGGCTGAGCAAAGCAGAGACTGATGAGCCTCCTCTCTGTTCCTCCTCCTCTCTGTTTCTCGCTCTCCTTGGTGTTCCATCTTCCTCTCCCTCGCCCTGATAACCTTTAAGATAACAAAAAGACGACGGAGAGAAAAATGGGACGACGGTATGGAAAATGCGACCCGAGTCTTTGGCCTGAAGACCGGAGTGAAAGAGAGGGGGAGGAGAGAGGAGAAATGTTTTTCTCGCTTTCTCTAATTAAGACGGATTTAGACCTGGGAACTAGGTGAGGGAACACGCTGGCCAATCAATGTTGTTTCTGGATAGAGAGCCAGACAGACTAGGATCAAGCAGACAGGACAGTCTGAGGTGGTCCCCCTTTGACATAGCTGCATCGCATGATGTTTAAGAGACGTCAGAATCAGACTGATTTAACATGGGAGAGTCTCTGATCAGCAGTTGTTCAACACAGAGGTCAATAGCAGTATGTGTGTCTGTGGGACTGTTTGCTTTGATCATATCGGATGTGATTAGAAAGAGTCTTGCTTTGAAACGGGCGGCAGGTAGCCTAGCGGTTCAGATACACAAACCGGGAAAAAAAAAACATTTTGCTCGTACCGTGTGTAACAATAAAACATGTTTAAATGGCGTGTTTGTTTCTAAGAGAAAAGGGTGTGTTTGAAAGGTTTCAGTGTTTGTGTGCATTTGCAAAATTGTGTGTGTGTGTCACCGGTTTCACAGACTGTAATCTTCATTTGCTTCCCACCTATAGCCGTGTAAACTGATGTTGACCCCGGAGTAGTAAAGACGACCAGTGTTCCTGCAAGGCCACCTTCCGGATCATGTTCAGTAGGGCGACAACGTTTATTCAAACCTACTGAAACGGGGAGGTTTTGTTTTTCCAAGATTTTACAACCCAGCTGGTAACGGCACGCTGGACAAATGACCGATTTCGCATTCAGATCTGACACTAAGGCTGTTTGCCAGGCTCAGTGGCCAGTCCAAACCCCGTCTCATCTGGGACAGTGGAAATGATGTGCATATTCTTTTATCTTTCATTATGAACATGATTCATGGGGGGCATCACAATAGTCTCTGAGATGATGCATCTTTTCAGTGTGAACACAGTGGGGAAGCTGGGAACGTGTATGTGTGTCGACTTTGTGCGTTTGTGTGTTTGTGTGTGATGTGTGTAGTCTTTTGTAGAACAGTATACCAGAACCCCATGGGTTCCTCCTCTCACGTTTCCCCTCCTCGTAATGCTCTCTCATAAACATCAAAGCAGCTCGTTGATTTATATGGAAAACATCCCGTTTCAAAGGGCATGTCTGGCTTTATTAAATGAACAAGGATATTGGTATTTTGTGTTATTAGCAATGTCAGCACTATATGTAATCTGAGAAGCGCTCAACCAGGGCTAAACCTCAAAACACACACACACATATGTTTGTTTTACTATCTTTCTGGGGACCAAACAATTGATTCCCATTCAAAATCCCATTTTCCTTAACCTTAACCACAAAACCTAACCCTAATTCTAACCTTAACCCTAAAATAGCATTTTTTCTTGTGGGGGACTGGCAAGGACTTCTGGTCCCCACAAGGATAGTAAGAACCAAACACTCACGTTGTTTCCATGGCACTGCTCTAGCTCAGCCTTTGCTGTATACTTTAGTTTGTCTTGCAACCTAGTGTGGGATAATATGGATCTGGAGGTCTGCAGTCCCGCGCCTCCGCCTCCCATCTTCTTTCTTCGGTCTCTGTGGAGTTCATGCAGGACCTACTGGAGCGATACGGTTTCTCTTCCTAGCCTCCCTTTTATCCCCTGTTTCACCCTAGTGTTCTCTTCTTTCATCTTTATATTGACCAAAATGTTGTGTGTTTTGGGGTTTAAATGAGAGAGGAACAGGGAGAGTCGACCAGCCAACTGAATACTGTGAGCTGTTTTTTGTCGTTTGTTTTCTTTGTGTGTTCTCAGTTTGATATCAGTGGAGAAACGGACAGTAATCTCCCTTTCTCTCTCTCTCTCACTCTTCTTTCCCCCCCCCTCCTCCACTCTGCTTTTGATATATATTAGCATGCAACTTCATAAAATGCCCAACGTTTACCCGTGTGTGCGGGTGAATGAATGCAAGCTATCATTCCCATCTTTCAGAGAGCAGATACACCCCTGCTTAAGCAAAGTGGGAAAAAAATGCTCTCATTTTCATCAATGCCGCTCTCTGAAGAATTTGTGTGGAATCCATATTGATATCGTGAGAGGGACCGGGACAATGTTCTCCCTGCGTATTGATCATCAATCCATAACGAGCTGTTTGCGTTTCCTCCCTCGGTGGAGAATGGAGACGGACTAACCCATCACAGCTCTACGTCCCGGACCAACTGCCTCTCCCAGTCTATCAACCGCTACCCCTTTTTTTACTTTTTATTCCCCCCTTCGTTCCCTCTCCTCTCTCTTCCAGCAAATCAAGTCAACTTCAAAGGGAAGGAGAGGCATTGGATGTTGACACCGTGATAGGGAGAGTGCAGTGACAGAATATCTGATGGGCATTAAATATAGAATGGAGCTAATCACACACAAAAGACCAGGACACCAGGTTTTGACCTCCAAATGAATTATAAAAAATAAAACAAAGTATTTTTCTGTTGAAAAAAGCAGAGAGAGAAATACTTACTAGATACAGTACTAACTATTTGTGTCAGGCTTCTAGGCACACCGATATTAGTGTTGTCAGACACACAGCTGGTGCGCGAGGGTAACTCCAAATGCTTCCAAATGTTTTGGTCGACTTTCTCTTTGAAAAAGCTCCAACACGTTGAAATGTTAACCCTTCCCCTCCCTCTCTCCTCTGTCAGGTGACTGATAAGTCGGTGAGGGCGTTTGCCGAGCACTGTCCTGAGCTGCAGTTTGTGGGCTTCATGGGCTGCTCTGTGACATCACTGGGAGTCATCCATCTTACTGGGGTGAGTAGGCTTCATAAAATGGCCAACGTTTACCTGTGTGTGCGGGTGAATGAATGCAAGCTACGGTGTGGAAATCAGGTTTTCCAAGTGTCAAGCAGGCTGTGAACACCTGGTTAAATTAAGGTGGAATAAGTACATACATTAGCTGAATGCCAAGGAAAGTAAGTACTCTGTAGAAGCAGTTTTTATATTTAGAAATGAAAGTTATTATTATTGAGGTGTGCAAACTTTCCTGAAATACGCTTTAACTACAGGTCTGAGTGTTTTTGTAACTTTCAAAGTAAACTTTAAATCTCCTGAAAGTGTAATGAGACGAATCCTAATACAACACCCTGCTGTTTCACTATTACCATGCTAATGAGAAGGGCTTCGTGGTTAAAGATATCACACACACACACACACACACACACACACAGTCACACAGAATGTCAATTATCAGGTAATCCTGTGTTTTCTGTTTCAGTACTGCTATTTCCCCTTTTCCACCTGTAATGAATTGATCTTTGCCTATGTGCACGTTGGTGTGTGTGCCTCCTCAAATGCAATTACACTTGTGTTAATGAGAGGAGAAGCCTGATGCTCTGCCTCATTATTAGATTAAACAGCAGATTAATTTATTTTTCACGGTCTGGCCGATCAACCGAGCTGTTTGCTTTGACCTTGGGCACGCCGCTTCAGAGAAATATAATGATGCTAACAATTCATTATCATATTAGCATACCTGCAGGTAATTGGGGGAAGTGAACCCACGCTAGATAAGTGAAAGTTATCCCTGTGTGTTCATGGAGGTTACTGTTCATTAGAACATGAGGCAATTGTGTAAAACCAAGAGAAGACTTAGTTCCATGGCATATGTTCAGTGTGTGTTTCTGCGTTTGACACCTTACTCTTCAGTTTCCTGGTCTCACACCAGCACCATAGTAACCCCCCCCCCCTCTCTCTCTCTCTCCCCGTCCACCCTCTCGTTCTCTCTCTGACTAACCAGAGGTGGTAATTATCAGCGTTTTGACTTGGATTCCTCGCTTCATTCAGTCTCGGTCAGCAGCCATTGGAAATATTCCTCCGTTTTGAAATCGTTGCATTTCTGATTACTCCCGAGGACATCTGCCATCGCTCCGTCTCTCCCCTCTCTCCTCTCCTGGCTCATTTTGTCTATTGTCACGCTCGCTCATATCAGTGACATTCTTCCAAACACTCCTGAGTTATCAGGAAAAATCCATTACTTTTATTAACTTCTCTTGTATTGGTTACTATTAATTTACCTTTGCTAGACTTTGTAGCCACTTCTGAGAAACGACATTGTGAGCGGGATTCAATTAAAGTTGTATTTTTATCAAGTGAGCTGCCATTTCAAGTAGCTCACCACCAGGGTGTAGAATAAAATAGAATGTTTTGTAGCAGTAATTAAATTGCAGGCAATTGAATGAAATATGCTTAAATTGTATCCATTTTAGGGCCATGGGAACTAATAGTTTTTTTGTGATATACAACCACACAACAGAATATCTGTCACACAACAAAGGGACACATCTTAATCACCGAAGGCTTGTGGCAGTATTAATGGTTATGCTGACGTTGGTTGTCACATCCCAAGGCATGGTAATGGATACGGGATCAGGTTGTGTGCGTTCGTGCGTCTTTGCCGGTGGCCTCACTCGTCTCGTTTTACTTCTCTGGTCTGCTTGGTGGATCCTTCACCAGATGAATGTTTTCCTTCATTTGTCTGTGTGCGTTAACCTCCCAGATGAATCGTTCCTCTTTTTCGGGTCGAAGGGTCTCGCTTGAGTAAGGTCAAAGGTCAGACCACAGAGGTGGGACCGGAATGAATGAGGTCTAAGTGTGTGGTTGGACCAACCCAGCTGGAGTTTGACCTTTTTTTGTTTGTTTTCATGACTGTGTGTAAAGTGTCTGTGCGTGCATGCCCATGTGAGTATTAACAACAGTATCGGAGTTAAACATGGTGAAAAATGACAGTGTGAGATTTCCTTTACTCCTCTCTCTCTCTCTCTCTAGCTCTCTCTCTCTCTCTAGCTCTCTCTTTCTCTCGCTCTCTCTCTGACCCCTAGTAGCCTAGCCTGCGATCCGCTTCACGCTTCCTTTGAAAGCCGAACTGAGACTCAGCTGAGGCCATCCCCTCCCCACATCTAACAGTTTCATTATCAAAGTAGTGAGGGGAGAAAACACCCTGACAGACGTCCAGTACACTGACCCCTCCAACCCTGTATATGGAGCTAATGGTACATCAACACATCCCTCTCTGTCTGTCAAACGCACGGCGCTCATTTGGAAGTCATTAACTCAAGGTCGTCCATATCAAACTCCGTAAGAGTGTTGTTCAGGGCCAGAAAGCCTTCACTCCCCTGCCTTAGATGTCTCAGTGATGGGGCTCCACTTTTCCACAATGCCCTCATACATCACATCAGCCTCCCCAGCGCTGCAGAATGTGGAGTGTGGAATGCCTTTGTGTGTGTGAGACTTCTCAGGAGAGTGGCGGCCAGAGACCAAACAGAATGGGTTTCTAGAATGTCAGAAAGGAGCCATGTTGGAAACGGCAATGGATGTGTCCTTTTTGTATTTGACATTGTGCCTCTGGTGTTAATTTGAGACTTGAAAGACGAGTTATTTTAAAATGAGTTGGCCCGTCAAATAACATTTACGCTGAGCAAGGGCTGGTGAGGAGGAGCTTTTACGGTTCTCTCGTCAGGGTTGGGCTCAGTTCAGAGTTTGGGAATTGACTCCCATTCAACTCATGAGTTGAAATTCAAATTGAATTGGCCACACCCCACAGGATGTAGAATTTGAATTTAAGTGGCAGGAGTAGAATTGAATTCGGTGCAGTTCAAATAAATTCCACTCAGTCATCGAATATGAGTTTCATTTGAAACATACAGCTCACACTTCCAGATACCAAATAATACATCACTTTTCCCTGGAAACAATGTTCATATACTCTTTTAACCTTAGTGCTTATATTTCCACCAACCATTTCATTTGTTTGGGTGAACTTGTGGGTTAAACTAATGCATTCTGGAAAATGTAGTATTTCCGCCATTTTGAACCAAATTTAAGTGATGAATGAAATGTAATGACTTAGAATATTTGCATCCAAGTTTTTTTCCCCCCTTGATCGTTCATTTTAAGAGTGTCCTGAAAATCAGCTGTTTCAACAATATTTTATACGCATGTATATAACGACATGTTTTGTGTACAAGATATATATTTGTATAGACTACACCTAATATAGCATAGAAGAGGCATTTGAATTTCTCTGAATTTAATTACTTTTCCTTTCATTTAAATTCAAATTGCAATTCTGTGTCCTGTATAATACTTTAATTCAAGAATTGAACTGAAATTTGAGGTATTCTTCATTTAATTCTGAATTGAACCCAACCCTGATTCTGGTATTTACCAAGAGATTACCTGATAACAATGGACAAATTTTGACGCTTACTTTAAGTAGCATTATAATAATTTTTTAAACATTATTTACGTGTGTGTGTGTTTTTAGAGAGGGAAACAGAGGCAGAAAAATAGTGATAGTGATGCACAGAAAGAGGCAGGCAGGTAGGCAGGTACATGCACCCCATGTAGGACTCACCTTCTCTGGGGTTGGTGGAAGCCTCTGGTCCCTTATCTCCTCTCCCTGACTGGAACAGACAAATACATAATCACAGTGTGCCCTCTGAGCCCTGCGAGCCAACCCCTCACTCCGAGATAAGACCAGAACACACACAGGTCTGGGGGAGAGGAGAGGAGAGGAGAGAAGGGGCGGGTGGGGAGAAGACTGAAGGGAGACAGGGGATGAAGGGGTGTGGAATTATAGAGTAATAATCATTTTATTCACAGCCATCGGGTGGAGAAGGGAGAAATGGAGGATGTATAATTTTTGGTGGTGCTTCAAGAATAATAATCCTTTCCTTTTTGGATAAGACTTCCAACCTGGGGACCGACAAAAGACGGGGGTGTACAGAGTGAGGGTGTGTGTGTGTGTGGGGGGGGGTGCTGCTAAGTTAAGGGTTAAATAGCTTTTCCATATCTTCTGTGGCCTTCGAATCAGATGGGAATAAGCTCTGCCCAGCACTAAGACTGACTGACTTGTATTCTATAGCCTGGAGGTGTGTGTGTGTGTGTGTGTGTGTGTGTGTGTGTGTGTGTGTGAGAGAGAGATGGTGGAGGTATTGTGTGGTATGTGGGTGCAGGGGTTGTGTGTTTGGGGTGGTTGTTTATTTCTTAATAAGTGTGTGTGTGCATCTGTGGTGTACAGAATGAGACCTCTCTCTATCTATGGTGTTATGTGTCTGTATCTTCTGGGTGTCAGTGGTGTACAGAATGAGACCTCTCTCTATCTATGGTGTTATGTGTCTGTATCTTCTGGGTGTCAGTGGTGTACAGAATGAGACCTCTCTCTATCTATGGTGTTATGTGTCTGTATCTTCTGGGTGTCAGTGGTATACAGAATGAGACCTCTATCTATGGTGTTATGTGTCTGTATCTTCTGGGTGTCAGTGGTGTACAGAATGAGACCTCTATCTATGGTGTTATGTGTCTGTATCTTCTGGGTGTCAGTGGTGTACAGAATGAGACCTCTCTCTATCTATGGTGTTATGTGTCTGTATCTTCTGGGTGTCAGTGGTATACAGAATGAGACCTCTATCTATGGTGTTATGTGTCTGTATCTTCTGGGTGTCAGTGGTGTACAGAATGAGACCTCTATCTATGGTGTTATGTGTCTGTATCTTCTGGGTGTCAGTGGTGTACAGAATGAGACCTCTATCTATGGTGTTATGTGTCTGTATCTTCTGGGTGTCAGTGGGGTCAGACTCTTTGTGACTGAGTGATGTCACGTCCTGGTAAGCCCTGGTCATTTGGCTTAGTGCACTGGAGAGGAACTGACCCTCTCTCTCTCTCTCTGTCTGTGTGTGCGTGTGTGTGGTATTTCCATGTCTCACCTCTTCCTATCAGCTATTTACAGATCATTAGGCATATCAATGGGACTAGAATTTAGGCTCTCTCTCCGGACCTGTACAGGCCGTCGGTCGCTACATGAAATAAAATATAAAATATAATGGTTCAGACTAATTAAACTACTGGTACAACTAGCTGGCTCCACTAGGGCCCAGTGTTTGCGAGAGC
The DNA here is from genome assembly GCF_034236695.1 of Oncorhynchus nerka. Lineage (NCBI taxonomy): Eukaryota > Metazoa > Chordata > Actinopteri > Salmoniformes > Salmonidae > Oncorhynchus > Oncorhynchus nerka. Next base: position 44,687,789 of record NC_088422.1, read on the forward strand.
ATGTGCTGTGTGTGCAAAAAGTAGAATTATGGCAAGATAAATAACTAAACAGATAAATATATGGCCTAGGTTTTATTTACTTTAGTGTTTGTTCTCCACTGGTTACCCTTATCGCAACAGGTCACACATTTTGCTGCGACGATTGCACACTGCGGTATTTTCACCTGACGGATACAGGAGCTTGTCTATATTTGATGTTTTCAAATGATTTTTGGGTCCTTGTAATCTGAGGGAAATATTTGCCAGGAGATTAGGAAGTGAAGCTCAGTTTCCAGCTCATTTTGTGGGCAGTGGACACACAAACCTGTCTTCTCTCGAGAGCCAGGTCTGGCTTTGGCAGCCTCTTTCAATGTTAAGGCTATGCTGACTGAGTCTGTACATTTGTCCACTTTTTTCTCAGCTTTCTTTCAATCACAGTGGTCAGAGTCTGCCACTGTGTGTTTAGGGCCAAATAGCATTTACATTTACTTTGAGATTTTGTAATGCTTTCCCAATAGGTAATATCTTTTTTTTTTTTTGGTTGGTTGGTTGGTTGGTTGGTTGGGTCCGAGTGCTGTCCTGAGGCTTTGTTGGGTTAGTAGTGATTTGTGAACTTGCTTTCAAGACTCGCTGGATGAGGGGACTTTTTTCTGTTAATCTCTTTGCATTTCAGGGTTTTGTAGTGGTAGGAGTAGGGGTCGCTTGTTTTTAAGTGGTTAGAATTTGATGGCTTGTTTTTTTATATTAATTAGTAATGGATATGCATTACCCTGCATGCACTATTTGGGGCTTTTCTCTGTACTCTAGGAATGCTTTTGCAGAATTCTGCATTGAAGGATTTAAGTTTGATGTTTGTAATAAAAAATTTAAAAAAGCATTGAAATCTTGATTGGTTAGTGGACCCCATACTTCATATCCATATAGGGCAATTGTTTTAATTGTACATTTGAATATGTTGGGCCAGGTCTAATTGAATTTGACTTTTGATTGGGTAAAAAGCCATTTAAAAAAAAAAGTGTTATTGTCATTGGTCTTGCTCTTCCCCCCAGTATCTCTACTTGCACATCATCTGCACATCTATCACTCCAGTGTTAATGCTAAATTGTAATTATTTTCGCCTCTATGGCCTATTTATTGCCTTACCTCCCTACTCTTCTACATTTGCACACACTGTACATACATTGAAAAATCTTTATTTTCTTTTGTGTTATTGACTGCACCTTTGTTTATGTGTAACTCTGTGTTGTTGTTTTTGTCGCACTGCTTTGCTTTATCTTGGCCAGGTCACAGTTGTAAATGAGAACCTGTTCTCAACTAGCCTACCTGGTTAAATAAAAAAATAAAAAAATAAATCAAAAATTTTAAAAAAGGTGCATATTCAATACATGTACCACAATACAGACCATACTAATATAATTATCTATAAGTAGTTGTACTTGACAAAAGAAAAATAAATAATAATAATGGAAAAGAGGACAAGACAGTATTGTCAGCAATAGTTATAATAGAGTAGTATCACTGAGTAACAGACAGACAGGACAGTAATGTAAAAAAGAGAAGAAAATCGAGATAAAAGCTGGGGGGGGCTTGGTTCACTCTAGTTGGGTGTCAGAAAAAGGGTATTTTCTATAGGTACCCATTTTATAAATACATGTTTCACCCTAAAATCTTAAAGAATGGGTTATCCTTTCCATTTCATAAATCTCTTTAGATTTGGGACAACCGCTGGGGTTGAAGCCAATTTGTAACAAATAAATACTTTTCCTGCCAATGATACCAGCAGATATAACACCTCATACAGCGGTCTTACAATCCTGTGGGATTTCTGCTTCAAACACTTGGCAGAGGTCCCTGTACACCAAGTCCCAGAAGTTGCTCAACTTTGGACAGGACCAGAATATATGATGGTGGTTACCTTCTTGTTCTCCACACTGCCTCCAGTGGTCACTGGCGGCGGTGATTCCGGGCTTTTTAACGTAACGTTTGGGGGTTCTGAAAAAATTTGAAGTCACTTTCCGCATAAATTCCCTCCAAGAGTTAGAATTTGTCATTATGAGTACCTCAGTACATAATACCACCCATTCTTGGTCTGAGAGAACCTTCGCTATTTCTATCTCTTATTATTTACTTTTCAAATACAAAGAGTCACAATCATCAGTTGCAACAAGGTTCTGGTACAAAAGGAAGATACTGTTGGTGACAGGTTCTTGATTTTGATTCCTCGTCAGGAACAGTTCTGGTGTTTTGGGGTGCTGGATGATAGCCCAGTCTTTATGCTTCTCTAGAAAATGTCTGATTTTGTAAGAATGTATACACATATCTCCTAGGTAGTAGGCTTGGGTGGTATACCGGGAGTATTTGGAAATAGCCACGGGATGGTTTTTCGATACCGTTGAAACTATTTCTTTGAAGTTTTTCAATACATTTTAATATTTGTAGCCATTTAAGGCAATGCCTGCAGTCAACTTGTGCAGTGCGTTAGGAGATTGCGTTCTTATTTCACCTGTCACATTATTTTACATTACGAAGCCTACATAGTTCCCCAGCGCAGTTGAGCCAGTCACCTGTTTGTTTGTAAATAGCGCAACAGGAAAAGCGGGAGCAGACAAATACAGCTGTGTATTGACAGGAGTCATGTTTTATATTGAAAGTCAAGTGTTTTTTTTTTTTTTTTTGCTTCAATAGAGTAATCAGGGACTTCACCGAAAATACATGAGTGCAACACATTCGACATAAGCTTCATTTTCATTGGAAGTAAATGAGCTTACAATGAAACGGCAGGGCTATCATATTATTAATGTTTAGGCTTATCATAGAAAGAATGTAGCCAGCTGATAGAATATCTGTTTGTGAAATCTCATCCGAGTTTAGAAGTGCAACTGAAGCTGAACTGAAACATGAGTCTGATGCCAAGCAGAAATTACAATAAGAAGCATTTTAGATCTGTGTTTAGAAAACATAGCAAGATATTTCTTCTGTGTTTTATCTTTTTTTTTCTACCGCGTGAAAAAGCGCAGAATTATGCGTTAACATGACCCCTAGTTTACTTGCCATCTAAGTAAGTGTCTAAATTATTAAGGGCATCATATTGTGTTCGCTTTCTGCCGTGTTTGAGAAGGCAAAGCCCTTTGGGTGAGTTATTTGTACTGCTGCCACTGCTGTCTTGATTTCATTGCGTTTATTCTCCTCTCCGTTCTCGGCCCTTTTGCTCCTCCCCCTCTTCTCCTAGCAGCACAGACAGGCCTGTTGCCTTAGCAACTCCAGACTCCGCACAGACACAGTGTATAGACATGCTGCTGGAGAGCCAGTACTGTGTGCATCAAAACGTTGTTCATTTGCACAATGTCTCTCGTTCATATTCACTTGTAGATGTCCAAACTCACCAAAAATGGCATTTGGTAGTGCCTACCTATATATGTATAACTTCAGCTAGATTGCCTGTCTTTGCAATTAGTTTATTTGTTTTTGCGCTCGTTAGCATATTTAGCTAGCAGCCTCCATGCAAATGCGCTATTCTGGTAATAGAAGCCCAATGGGTTGTGTTTTTTTGGCGGCCCCTGGTGTACTAAACTGGTAATACGCTAAATCCCGGGGTGAGAGGAGGACGGTATGACGATATGAAACTCGGGATACCGCCCAACCCTACTAGGTAGGCCAAACTCACCCTGTTTGCTGCTGGAATGACTTTGTGTCTCCATGGAAAAGTTGGTGTATGAAAGACAGATTAAATCCAGATCACCCTTTTATAACCTGAGTCAGAGATGGTACAATGTTTTGAGACTGACTGGTGTATGGATATTTTCTGAAACACTCTCCAAATCTTAATTTTGAACTGAGACCAGGTGCTTAGTTCATGTTCTCTGATATTGGAATTGGAAAATGGAAGAGCTGCCGGGGTATTGAAGTACACAAGGACTTCTCAATGTTGAGCCATTGAGACCCACTGTCATCAACAAGCCAGGTAGTCAATGGTTTAAGTTGAGCTGCCCAGTGGTAATACTTAAGGTTGGGCACAACTAGGCCACCTGACTGTTTAGAGAGTTGCAGTGTTTTTAATCACAATCGTGGGTGTTTTTATAAAACGTGCAATCAATCAATTCAGTAGGTCAAAAGTAGAGGTAGTTATAGGGATAGGTAGCATCTGAAATGGGTATACTGTAGTAATCTTGCCAGGATGTTAATTTGGACTGATTTTACTCCCTACTAGATAGAGGGGCAGAATGTTCCATCTGTCCATATCTGCTCTAATTCTAATACATTTTAGTGTAATTTGCTTCATACAAATGATCTAGTCGAGCAGGTATGGTAATTCATAAATATCTTCTACTACAATTTGGCCATTTTAAATGACAGCAAGGCCATTGCTTGCTGTGAAATGTCGCCTCCTATTTTCATGGCCTCTTTGTCAACATTTACTTTGTACCCTGAGTAATGACCAAACTATTTAATCATCTACATGGGATGGATGCCTGTGGCTAAGATAAATAGAGGAGAATGTCATCTGCATATAGGGAAATCTTATGCTCCTCTCCACCAATCTTAATACCTTTTTTAATATCCTCTTCATCCCTTATCATTTGGACTAAAGGTTCAATACAGTTATCAAACAGTAGGGGGCTCAATTCGTAACCTTGTCTTGTCCCTCCAGAATAAAATCATTGGATATAGCACTGTTTGAATGAACTGAGGCTTTTGGATTTGAATAAAGTATTCTTATCCACAGGGATGCAAACTAGTCATTTTTCGGGGAAATTCGACGTTTTGAATCCAAAATAGGTGACCTACGTGATTCGTGTAGATCCGATAAGAAAAGTTTGGATGACTACTGGCTGTTTGCGAATGAGTGATATGCGTATTAGCAATACTGGCTGTAATCCAAGGCTCAGCCAATCGTTCACATAACAACATAATGCAGCACGCGACTGAAGAGAGAGAGGAGACAACCAATTTGCTAGTTTTACAGCATCAGCGCGGGAGAGTGGAAAGGCAGTTTGTCATTTAATTTACAGTAGCGCGTCCCTTGAACGATAACGATAGGTAGGCGAGAAGCCTGACCACGGAGACAGGGGTGGGAAGGGGATGAAGCCTACTTCATGAGCTGTAACCGAAAAACAACTGACATTTAGAAAGTTTGAGGTGAGGGAGAAAGTGTGGTGGACCAAGTATTGTTCGCATTGTTAAGTATCTTGCTAGCTGGTTCAAATCATCTGTTAGCTAGCCAGATAAATCATGGGCATTAGCCAATTTAATTGATCAAATTGAGTTTATGGGGTGAAAATTGGCTGGCTAATAAAGTCAGACCGATAACATTACAACGTCAGATGAGCTAACGTTAGTAATCTAACCAATTCGCTACGACTCCTTGCCATTCCTCAAGTTATAATGCGTTAGCTCTCTTACTGGACCCTGGCAAGCTGTGTGAAATGTTAGTTTGTTCGTTAGCTAACTATAACTAGTTATCTGTGCACTAATGTTTTCCCTCTACAGTATGTGGTTCATTTTCTGAATGAGAGAATTAGGTGAAAATGAGGCGTTGCTTGTTAAAACAAGTGGATTCAGGGATGAAGTGGAGCTGGGCCTGGCTTAAACTGGATGCCACCATAGAGGTGAAACAAACACCACACACTTTCCCTATTTCTCCCTTTCTCAATACAGTGGATAAAAAGGGGTATGCCAGGTGTACTCTGCCTGAAAGAGGTCAATTATGCCAACATGCTCTGCTGGCACATTATAGAACAGATGTCCACAGGCAGAAAGTGTACAATCTAATCATGTGCAGTGTAGCCCAAAGATATTGCTTTTGTTGTGTTGAATTTGACAGTAACACGTGTGGGGGAGATTATTACATTTTTTTTATTCAGTGAACGTTATTTTTCGCCCACATGTAGACTTGTGCACTTGATCGATGTCTATAGTGGGCACTATAATAGAGAAAAAATAGAATGCCTGTTTGTTTCATTCTATTTCTACCTGAAGTGCAATATTTAGATGTGTGTGGTCACAAGCGTTCTATTATAAAGGCTGTCATGGCTACCTGCAATATTAGTGTATTGTTCTTTCTCATTTGCAGTAAAGTCTAGGTAACAAATAGCATTGGATTGCTTTCTTTACATTTTTTTAGCTGCGAGTTAGGTTCACATTAACCACTTTTTATTTTTCACACAGAGACTGATCATGTAGATCATATTCTTTGTTGTTTAATTAGTTAACCTGCATTTCTCCCTAGCAGGGATTTTTTTTGCATGTTTCAGTGCAAAAAAAGGCACCTTTTTGGACCCTCACCAGTTTGCATCCCTGTATCCAACTCCAAACATTGGCCCGAAACCGAACTTGATCAAACTCGCAGGAAGCCCGGTCAAAGGCCTTTTCTGCATCCAGAGAGAGGACCACAGCTTCCTCTCCTACTCCCCGGGAGTGTGCCATGATGCTGAGAAGCCTGGGGATATTATTTCCTGAGTACCTCCCCATTATGAACCCTGTTTGGTCCGGATGTATGATCGTGCTGACAAATCGCTTCAGTCTGTGACTATGCTTGTTGCAGTAGTCTGCGGTAGTCACAATTCAGCAGCGAAATAGGTCTATAAGATCTGCATTCTGTAGGGTTTTTCACTTCCTTGTGGATAACAGTAATTAATGGGGGTAGCATTATATGATGATATATGCGTCTATCAAGATAGATTTCCAAGATTTTACTGAGTTACAGTTCATATAAGGAAACCAGTCATTTGAAATACATTAATTAGGCCCTAATCTATGGCTTTCACATGACTGGGAATACAGATATGCATCTGTTGGTCACAGATACCTTAGAAAAAAAATGTAGGGGCGTGGATCGGAAAACCAGTCTGTATGTGGTGTGACCACCATTTGCCTCATGCAATGCGGCACGTCTCTTTCGCATAGAGTTGATCAGGCTGTTGATTGTGGCCTGTGGAATGTTGTCCCACTCCTCTTCAATTGCTGTGCGACCGTCATACACGTTGATTCAGAGCATCCCAAACATGCTCAATGTGTGACATGTCTGGTGAGTATTCAGGCTATGAAAAAACTGGGACATTTTCAACTTCCATGAATTGTGTACAGATCCTTGCGACATGGGGCCATGCATTATCATGCTGAAGCATGAGGTGATGGTGGCTGATGAATGGCATGACAATGGGCCTCAGGATCTTGCCACTGTCTGTGCATTCAAATTGCTATTGATAAAATGCAATTGTGTTCGCTGTCCGTAGCTTATGCCTGCCCATAACCTCACCTACACCATGGGGCACTCTGTTCACAACGTTGACATCAGCAAATTGCTCACCCACACGACACCATACACGCGGTCTTCGGTTCTGAGGCTGGTTGGACGTACTGCCAAATTCTATAAAACGGTTTGGAGGCAGCTTATGGTAGAGAAATTAACATTCAATTATCTGGCAAAAATTCTGGTGGACATTCATGCAGTCAGCATGCCAATTGCACGCTCCCTCAACTTGAGACATCCGTGGCATTGTGTTGTGACAAAAATGTACCTTTTAGTGGCCTTTTATTGTCCCCAGCATAAGGTGCACCTGTGTAATGATCATACTGTTTAATCAGCTTCTTGAAATGCCACACCTGTCAGGATGGATTATCTTGGCAAAGGAGAAATTTTCATTAAAAGGGATATAAACAAATTTGTACTTGAGAGATCTGCTTTTTGAGCATATGGAACATTTTGGGGACATTTTATTTCCGCTCATGAAACATGGGACCAACTCTTTACATGTTGCGTATACATTTTTGTTCAGTGTAATAGTATAGGAGAGACTTTCAGCAAATTTCTTGTAGAATTAATTTGCAAAGGACTCAGTGTTTTGATTTATCATCACTTGCTTAATTTCAATTTCTGTGATCGGCGTGTCCATTTCTTTCTTCTTCCTCTGAAATAGTAGGCAATTTAACGCTCTGAAGGAAGCCCTTAATCTCCTCCACATTTTTGCACTTATCAGTGTTTTTTTTTTTACAATGTATTTTGCACAAGTCTGCAAATGCATCACAAATATGGCTGGGTTTTGTTAGAAAAGTATCATTACTTGTAGGTTTTATTTTCTTTATAGTAGATGCAGCCATTTCCACTTTTGTAATATTTCTTAGATTACATCATTTTTCCAGAAAACAGCTTTTTAAGTTCCACTCTTGACACTTCCATCTCCTTTAAGATGATCTGGGATTGCTGCTGCTTATGCTGCCACTGTAATTCACATTTTTTATTTTCAAGCGTGACTATAGGCCTCACTTATTTTCCTCTTATTTTTATTTGTTTTCAGACGCAAAGTCAATTATACGCCCTCTCAGGTACACTTTGGCACACTCCCAGAGAGTAACAGGCGACATGTCAGGCAAAGCTTTGATTTCAAGCTGTTGCTTTGTCTCTGATTCAACAAATACCTTAAATTCTATATCATTCAGTAATCCAGTGTTAAACGCCATCTTTTAGACATTCTATTATTTCTTATTGGAGACTCACTGGCCGATGGTCGGACAGTGATGGGTAGTATGTCGCACTTAGTTACTCTTTGGAGAAAAAAAAAGTGTTGTGTGGGTTAGAATAAAAAGTGGGATGCACATCACACAATTAAATATCACCTCCGATTATAAGCACCCCCAGGTGCCTTATTCAGAATGAAATTAAATATATATTTTTTAACGAACTGTAGGTTATCAGTGGGTGCATAAACATGAAGTAAGGAGGCATCTGTCCCCCCATTAATCAAAATACATCTTTCTTCAGTATCTTGAAGTTGAGAAGAATGAGAAAATTGAACCATCCTCTGTATTAGAATGGCCACCCCACACCTACCTGACTGATGGCAAGGAAAATAACTTGGTTAGCCCATGATCTACAAAGTTTCCGGTGTTCTATACCAGATAAATGTGTTTTTTTGTAGAAAGGCTACTTGCTATTGTTTCAACTGCCTTTTGTATTTTCCAGTCTCGGGAATTCTTTTAGATTTCCAGTCATGTGAAAGCCATAGATTAGGGCCTAATTAATGTATTTCAAATGACTGATTTCAGTAAAACATTTGAAATCTATCTTGATAGACGCATATATCATCATATAATGCTACCCCCATTCATTACTGTTATCCACAAGGACGTGAAAAACCCTACAGAATGCGGATCTTAGACCTATTTCGCTTTTGATCTTCACAAGAATGACTTGAGCTTTGGGGTAAAAATGTATCTCCACTCTTAAAGGGGTTATGAGTCCATTTCAAGTCTCAAGGATATAGCCTACACTTAAATTGAATAGTTTTAAGATGGCCAATTGGAATTTTTCAGAACTGTGTTTAATTAGCCATGGTTACCACAGTATTTTTGTCCCCTCAATTCCTGTTCAGTGATGTGGAAATCTAGTGATTTTTTTAAATGAAAAATGCATATTTCTGCAATTTGTCTTATGCCTTGGTGAGGTTGTAAATACGGTTTTTAAAATGGATTAATCCATACTCTTATCTCCATTTTGTGTCTCCAATTATTATATTTTTTGTTTGTTGAGTGTTCCAATGGTCCAAGAAAGAATTTACATTTATGGACTCCTCAATTAGGCACAGTTGTTTTCAGGTATGTTCAATCTTTTTATACTGATGGTTTTCTTATGTGTAACAACTCCATAGGTGGAGTGTGTTACATACGTGGTAGTCAGACAAGGCAATTCACTTCTTAAACATAGCAAATGCTCCAAGTCAAACACTGGCCATAAATACTGGGGAAGATAGTATTTTACCCCAGAGCAAAGAGAGCTTCAAACCTTAATCATATTGGGGTTCTGGTCCAACGATTGCGACAGAGCTTCAGCATGTTTCGCTCTCCTGTGTGAATGCCACTGCATAGCCTATGTGCTGCTGCAGCCCTAATTGCAGCCAGGTGTGCAGCTGCAGTCAATTATGTCTCTGTGGAGAGCTGCCACACCTTGTAACAAGTCAGTTAGCCACCAGATGGGGACAAAAGCGGGCCTGTCCCAACCTTACACCCCATGGGTGCTCACAAATGTGACCCACCACCTGGGATGTGGTACTATGTTGAAGGATTTGAAATTGTGTTTTTTCCATTGGATCAAATCTGACTTTAGTGCAGGTTATGTTGTACTTCACATAACCGTTTCTGGTAAACACACTATATCAAACATAATCTATGTTTATTTGTCACATGCACAGGATACAGAAAGTGTAAACGGTACAGTGAAATGGTTACTAAGCATAGTAGCAATATCAAGAACAGAAAGTATACAGATAAAAATATATTATGCTTTAAATAATTATTAGAGGACGCTTACCCCGGCACACTTGTATAAATTGATGGGCCATGTGAAATAAATGCCATAATACAATGTATTTATAAAGCCCTTTTTACATCAGCTGATGTCACAAAGTGCTGTACAGAAACCCAGCCTAAAACCCCAAACAGCAAGCAATGCAGGTGTAGAAGGGGACAGTGGCTAGGAAAAACTCCCTAGAAAGGCAAAAACCTAGGAAGAAACCTAGAGAGGAACCAGGCTATGAGGGGTGGCCAGTCCTCTTCTGGCTGTGCCGGGTGGATATTATAACAGAACATGGCCAAGATGTTCAAATGTTCATAGATGACCAGCAGGGTCAAATAATAATAATCAAAGTGGTTGTCGAGGGTCCAACAGGTCAGCACCTCAGGAGTAAATGTCAGTTGGCTTTTCATAGCCCATCACCACCCCCAGCCACATCTAGCTTAGTGGATGGGTCACTATTAAGGTTGCAAAGGGTCGGAAATTTTCCATGGGAAGTTAAGCCCGGGAATTTTGCTTAAATTAATCAAAACAGTTAGCTTATAACAGTGAACCTTTTTTTGTGGGATACACATAAGGCAATTCTAGGTCTTGTGGCATATTTTGATGAAACTATCCCCAATTCAATGGAATTGCAACCCTTTGCATGCACAGTGCATTCTTCCATCACATGTGCAGTGCACTCTTCCATCACATGTACAGCTGATTCTCAAGATCTTGCACACTAATGAGATGCTTTTGAGCCCACACTACTACACTGTCTGAGCCTAGGACTACATGCTTTCTGGTAAGTTTTGATTATAATTCTGGGTGGGGTGAATATACTTTATGACATATATTATTTTTTGTCAACTAGTAAATAGTAGCCTACAGCAAAGTGTGTTTAAATCATTTCTAACGTTAACAATTTCTGCTAGTTCGTTTTTGCTACCATGTGGATTTTAGCTTGCTTGAGCCTGCTAACTGAGGAGTGTTAATTCACCTGTTTCCATACATGTTTCATTTTAAAACATTTATCTTACAAATGAGTTGTATTTGTTTTTTTTACTCATGTTTTCCCTAATCTTTACAGGAAAATGCAACGGGCACTATCTGATGTGTGGAGACATTTCACTGCAGCTAATGTAGAAGGAAAAGCTGTGTACATTTGCAAATACTGTGCCAAATCATACACGAAGAATGCAACAAAGATGCAGAACCATCTGGCCAAGTGCATAAAGTTCCCTCAGCGCTCACAACAAGCAACCTCTGACAAAAGTCCCTCTACTTCTATTCGAGGTGAAAATGATGAATCAGACATCTTATCGATAGCAACAGCTCATGGTCCTCCTGGAATCAAGTTTTTTTTGACTAAATGGACGAACATAGTCAGATAAATGCTGATGAATGTCTTGCTCGAGCTGTGTATGCAACTGGTTCACCTCTGATGCTCACAGGCAATGTGTATTGAAGAGAATTCTGAAGAGAATTCTTTAGTGTGTGCAAATGTAGTAAGATTAGGGAGGTAAGGCAATTAATAGGCCATAGTGGCGAAATAATTACAATTTAGCAATTAAACACTGGAGTGATAAATGAGCAGAAGATGAATGTGCAAGTAGAGATAATGGGGTGCAAAGGAGCAACAAATAGCAACAAATAAATAACAATATTTATTTGTAGTTGGGTTGGCTATTTACAGATGGGCTGTGTACAAGTGCAATGATCGGTAATCTGCTGTGACAGCTGATGCTTAAAGTTAGTGGGGGAGATATGACTCCAGCTTCAGTAATTGAAAGCTGCTTGGTCTAAAGTGAAGGAGTCCTACCCTCACATCACACCCATTGGCTGTGCTACTAATGCATTGAATCTGCTCCTCAAGGACATCATGGCACTGGAAACAATGGATACACTACAAGAGAGCCAAGGAAATGGTTAGGTATGTGAAGGGTCATCAAGATATAGCAGCAATCTACCTCACCAATCAAAGTGAGAAGAATAAGAGCACCATGTTGAAGTTGCCCAGCAACACCCGCTGGGGTGGTGTTGTCACCACGTTTGGCAGTCTCCTGGAGGGGAAGGAGTCTCCTAGAAATGGCAATCACAATCTGCCGATATGGACAGCGCCATCAAGAGGATCCTAAGCAGCCTGAAACCTATAGCAGTAGCCATTGCACAGATTGAGGGAGACAATGCCATCCTGTCTGATGTTCAGACTCTGCTTGAAAATGTAAGAGAAGAAATCTGAGAAACTGCAGTTCTGAAATGCATCAAAAAGCGTGAAGACTTCTGCCTGAAAACCATACACGCCGCTGCGTACATGTTGTGTGTATGCTGGCAAGAGCATCCTGTCTGTTGCAGAGATCAACAAGGTTTATGGTGTCATCACTACCGTGTCTCGCCACCATGGCCTGGATGAGGGCAATGTTCTTGGCAGTCTGGCGAAGTACTTCCAAGCAAGGGCTTTCGGATGGAGATGCAATATGGCAGTCGTGCCAACATATCTCATCAGCCACCTGGTGGAAGGGACTTTGGATTTGATGTTCTTTCTGCTGTTGCCTCCATCGTCCACCAAATCCCACCAGCATCAGCCACCTCAGAGCGCAACTAGTCCTTGTTTGGGAACACACATACCAAAGCAAGCAACAGGCTGACTAATACAAGGGTTGAAAAATTGGTGGCCAACTAGGAACATGTGAGGCTTTTTGAGCCTGACAACGAGCCATCTTCAAAAATGTTGGAAAGTGACAGTGAAGATGAAGCTTCAGAGTCTGATGTTCAAGAGGTGGACATTGAGGAGGTCCAGGGAGTAGACATGGAAGCCTGAGAGGAAGACAACCAAAGCTTTAGTTTCTAGACTATAATTTTATGTTGAAAACGTTTTTGGGAGATGCAGTGGATCATTGGGGATCATTCAATATTCCCTTCTGTTTTTCAGTGAAATCATCCCATGTGAAGAGTCAACTCATTTAATTAATGTTCAATTCATAAATAAATTGTTTTTTTTATTTCTATTGGAAAGATTTAATAATTTGCAATTATGTCTACTTATGATAAGTTGAAAGGTTTCTGTTTCTGTCTCCAAATGATATGGTAAATCTATCCAATTCAAAAAACATCTACATTTAAATGGTATTAATATTAATTTGCATATATTCCCGTTAATAACCATATATTCCCTTTTATTCCCACTGAAAGTTTCCACCTCTGAATATTCCTCAATATGTGCAACCCTAGTCACTATTGTCTAGACATGCACACATGTTCATGAAGTACAATAGATGGCAGCAATCACCCCCAGACATACAGTGGGGCAAAAAAGTATTTAGTCAGCCACCAATTGTGCAAGTTCTCCCACTTAAAAAGATGAGAGAGGCCTGTAATTTTCATAATAGGTACACTTCAACTATGACAGACAAAATGATACCCTTTGTTGTCATTGCCAACAAAGGGTATATAACAAAGTATTGAGATAAATGTTTGTTATTGACCAAATACTTATTTTCCACCATAATTTGCAAATAAATTCATTAAAAATCCTACAATGTGATTTTCTGGATTTGTTTTTCTCATTTTGTCTGTCATAGTTGAAGTGTACCTAGGATGATAATTACAGGCCTCTCTCATCTTTTTAAGTGGGAGAACTTGCACAATTGGTGGCTGACTAAATATTTTTTTGCCCCGCTGTATCTGGCTAACTTGATGGGTCATGTAATCATCTGGCGAAGTGGAGTCTTTTGTTTAGCTAGCTGGCTAAACAATGAACTGGCATAATCCCAACTCGTACTGCTACCAATACAAACTGATTGTCATAGCTGTAGTATGAATCTGTAGGTAGCTAAAGCTAACCATCTAGGTTCAATGTTGACTAGCTGGCTAACAGTACGCTTTAACTTGCAATGAAAATGACTTTCGGACAAATTTAGAAACATATAATATCTGAATGTAGCTAGACGCTTACTCGTACATGGATGAACGCTTCGCTGCAGTCCGTTTTGTTTGGCCAGCGTTGTGTCAAGTCCCACCGATTCACACCGTGGCGTGTGCAGAAAGTAGCCCATCACCACTTTTTCTAACTGATCTGTCGATAAAGGGGATGTGGGATGCCTAGTCAGTTGTACAACTGAATACCTTCAACTGAAATTTGTCTTCCGCATTTAACCCAACCCCTCTGAGTCAGAGGGGTCTTTAGCGCCCAGAGAACCGGAGAACAGTGGCACCAGAGAACAGTGGGTTAACTGCCCTGCTCAGGGGCAGTACGACACATTTTTACCATTACCTCGGGGATTCGATCCTGCAAAAGGTGCATTTGGATTAAAAAAAGACATTCAAATACCTTTCCTGTGAAGTAGTGACGTACGACATATGCCTAGCTTTGTTAAACGGGTCACAAATGTTTAAGGTGTAAAATTGAGTTGTGTTGGATATCTATGTTTTTGATTTGATAATTTCCTTAATTCTGTCTTCAGCATTTTGCATTCTTTGTCAAACCAGCAATCCTTAAAAATTTACCTGTTTTTTGTTGCTGTGCTTTTAAATATATATATACTTGTTTTCAAATGTAATCCTTCAATACAGTAAGGGTATGATACTTTTTGGGGGGTTTCTAATAGTGGTAGAATTTCTTGACTTTTGATTGCTTTTTGGAATTCATCTGTGCTGTTTTTGGCCCATCTACAGTTAATGATTTAGGAATGTTGTACAGCTTGCTGGGTTTTGTATATTTTTAATTGAAATTCTCAGTCCTCTTGAGGAACACAGTGATTTGACTGTGGTCAGACTGAGGGGTCAGGGGCATAGCTGCGGGAAGTAGTTTGGGGGTGCAATTCATATTTTTTTTGTCTAGTGCGGTTTGCCCGCGCTACAGATTGCTATATCGGTCTGCTAATACATGACTAGTAAAGGCCCAGTGCACTATTTTTGTGAAGATTATAAATGTTTTATATATATTTTTACACCTTCAGCACCCCTACTTTTCGCAGCTATGGTAAGGGGTTTAAATGTGAATGTACTAAAAGATAAATAAATGGTCAGTCTCTGTGACCATATAATCAAATGTGCTACTGATCAAGACATGAGCAATAGGTATGTCTTCCTAAAGCACAAGTGTCAGTAATGCCAAATCCGACTTGTGACCAGTGGCGATTTAAGCATGTAAATCGTGGTGGGGTAAACTGCCCCCAAAAATTGGGGGGAATCCATGCCAGAAAAGCCACTATACAACACTAAACAATACATTAATTGCACTATAACGGTGACAAATGGTGCCCACAAACTGTTAG
This sequence comes from Oncorhynchus nerka, assembly GCF_034236695.1. Lineage (NCBI taxonomy): Eukaryota > Metazoa > Chordata > Actinopteri > Salmoniformes > Salmonidae > Oncorhynchus > Oncorhynchus nerka. Next base: position 44,703,311 of record NC_088422.1, read on the forward strand.
GGCCTTCATAAAGCTGTCCCAACAGCAGAGCTTTCTTTTCAGCACCATGGAGTGAATCCTTAGCCAGGTGTCGCAGTGGTTCAGCTCATTTACTGACTTTAAATCAAATATAGCTGATTTGGTTGGCTGACAAATGTGGTTTCTACTGACAATTGAGATGTGCAAACTATGGCATGAGGGGACAACGAGTGGGTAAGAGGCAATCCGTAATTTCTATTAAGACAAATGAGCGAGCTAGGATGGACGTAGTCAATATAACTATTTGTTCAGCACTTTTGAAATGTACAGCATCAAAAATTCAAATGACATATTTTATTCAGCAGCATACAATACATTTTTGGCCTCACCTTTTGTTGCGCTCATTTGAACAGGAAGGTGGTGCGGCAGTCCTTCGTGGGCAAATTTTGTCATCAGTCTGGCATTCTCTGGATTTATGGTGCTTTCAAGACAACTGGAAATGGAATAAAATAAGGTCGAACCATGACGTCAGTGATCTTCAGTTCAGGGCCTCTCTAGAAAGAGGCCCAAATTTCCGACTTGGAATTTCGAGTTGGATGACCATTCAAAACTTATTTTCCCAGTTGTCCTGAACTCACTGAAGTCTGAGATTTTCCAGTTATGAGTTTCCAATTGTTTTGAACACGGCAGAAATCATGATGGATTGACATGACAGCATGGCCAATCTATTCAAACTTTTCTGGCCCATCTTGTTGAATATTCATCCTTTTTAAGTTTGGAAAAGAGACTCTTAAACCCAGAGTTGGACCACACACTCACTCCACTGAATAGCAAGCTAGTGATTGCTTTGCAACGCTTGCAGTTAGCCACTGATTCCTCCCCAAACCACTCATTGTTGGATTTGAGATTTCTAACTTGTTGTATAATGTTTATATCCAATGGCCAATGACCACCAATACGTTTTATCTATAATTTCTCGTCATTATGACAAGATTGAAAAGGATTTGCCAGTAGATTGCATGAGTGACAGAACACTGAGCCAATCACGGCGCATTACCGGCCCCTACACTGTATTTTCCACTGGCTGCCCCGCCACCACAGAAAGCACTGAGCTAGGCTGAAACACCTGCATTTTGGAGCTGCATTACTCAAGAAAGGAAAAAAGAGCCACATTTGTAAGTGGCTTTATCCATAATAAAGCACTGCGCTACTTTCTTAACACTATCAACAAGGCAGGTCCTACAGGCCCTAGTTTTTTCGCACCTTGACTGCTGTTCAGTTGTGTGGTCAAGTGCCACAAAAAGGGACTTGGGAAAATTGTAATTGGCTCAGAACACAGCAGCGCGGCTGGCCCTTGGATGTACACAGAGAGCTAACATTAATATTAGCATGTCAATCTCTCTTGGCCCAAAGTGGAGTAAGAGATTGACTCTATCACTATTTATAAGACGTTGAATGCACTGTCTGTTTGAACTACTGACCCATAGCTCGGACACCCATATATTGGGGTGGCAGGTAAGCCTAGTGGTTAGAGCGTTGGACCAGTAACCGAAAGGTTGCAAGATCGAATCCCCGAGCTGACAAGGTAGAAATCTGTCATTCTGCCCCTGAACAAGGCAGTTAACCCACTGTTCCTAGGCCGTCATTGAAAATAAGACTTTGTTCTTAACTGATTTGCCTAGTTAAATAAAGGTAAAATAAAATACAAATACCCCAAAGCCACAAGAGGTCTCTTCAAAGTCCCCGAGTCCAGAACAGACTACAATGAGCCACGACTACATGGAACTCAATTCCACATTAAGTAACTGATGCAAGCATTAAAGTTATATAAAAATACACCTTATGGAACAGCGGGGACTGTGAAGGAACACAAACATAGGCACAGACACATGCATACACACACGATAACATGGATTTTGTACTGTAATGTGGTAGTATTGGAGTAGGGGCCTGGGTGCCCTTTTTTTTAATTTTTCTGGACCGCAGGAGAGTAGCTGCTGCTAATGGGGATCCATAATAAATACAAATACAATCTCATTTATTATTATTATTATTATTTTCTATCCACTTTAAAAATAAATAAAAATTACTTAACAGGTAGGGCTTAAAACAAGTGGAGCTCTACAACAACATTTGAGCAGGAGCCTTAGCCGGCTACTCAGCTAGGCCGACAATTGTTTTGGAATACAAAATACAGCAATGCTGCATTCAACCGGATAGGTGATCCATGCAAATTGAAAACATTTTTTACTTTGAAATGTTACATCAACCTAGCTGCGTTTTTTTTTGAGAATGCAATACGGTGTCTGTAATAGAACAGATGTAGCAAAAACGAAGGTAGACATTTAATAAATGCGTTTCTATAGCTTCCAAAATATATTTTTTACAATAGTTAGGGAGTGCCAAGATGGAGGGACGGTGGATTCAACACAGTGCTCCCTGTGTGTATATATAAATCATTGGTCTCTACTCTTCAGACCAAATGCCTTTATTTAACTAGGCAAGTAAGTTAAGAACAAATTCATATTTCCAATGAAACACACACATGCTGAAGAATAAAGGCCCTGGATATTCCAGCAACTGATATCGAAATAACTCATTCTAAACAAACCAAATTATTTTCAGTAAAAAGATTAACAAAACAAAACAGATCAAATAACTCTCTATCTCGCTCCCCTCCTCTGTCTCTCTAATCCTGTGTGTGCTGGTGTAGATAACAGCCTGTGGCCAGTGGTAGGGGGAGGGCAGTGAGAGGGCTGGACCAATAGAGGGTCATTTACTCTCCAACCCACTAATCCGAATGACCACATACATCCCAACCCGTCCACATACTCATCACACTACGCACGCACATCACATACAAACTTATACACCAACAGCTGAGAGAGAGAATGAGCGAGACAAGTGCAAGCGCGGGAGAGATTTGTCTTGATGCCAGAGGGATATCCCTGCCACAGCTCTCTGCTCTCCTGACTGAAACGGATAAGAAGAGCGAGGGAGGGAGAGAGAAATGGAGAACAAATTCATATCATTATTCAGTATTATTATATCCTTGTTGTTAGGCATTTGACCCAGAAAGCTGACTAGTGTGGAATGACCTGTGCGATATTGTGTCTCTCTCTCATCTGATGTGCTGGTGTTTTTGAATGTGGACCAGCGACACCTCTCACTCACACCTCCACCCTGCCCCTTCACTCATCCTCTCTCACCTTGGTAAACAAACAGAAGGTGTCCCGTCCCCTCACCGTACAACACCTCTGGACAGAGAGCGTGTGAGACGGGAAACACTACACCTAGCATTGCTTTGCCCTTGGTCAACTCTTTAAGACAACTCTTGCTATAAGGACAACTGTTGCTCTGCCCATGCTGGTCATGGCTGTGTGCTCCTTGATTCCATAGTTGCCAGATTGACTTTTCTCTTACCAACAAACCTGTTTAGTTACTCCTCTTAGAAAGTGTGGCATGGCCACAACATTCAGCCTAAGTTATACACAGTCTTTGTGATGATTACTAGCCATGCCAGCTCTGGTTATGTGTCTATGCCAGGAGTAGACTGGGCCGGTCACACAGGTCTTGGACTAGAATCAATGACCTCATAGTCCAAGGTCCAGTATTCTAACCATGACATTCCCTTTCCATGTGGTATCGACTATGGTCCAGCTTCCTGTCTGGCACCTGACGCTACATAGTTGGTCATGGCACCGTGCACTGGCAACACATACACAAACTCTAATCTAAAGTTTCCGAAAACTCTCGCCCCGGTTTGTTTGAAGGTGAACCATTTTTACATTTTTATTTCATAAAATGTGACATTTTCTATTTGACCCCTGACCTGTGCTCTCATTTCCTGCTTTTGAGACGTGTCTAATTATGGAGGAGGTAGGTGGGAGCCAACCTCACCAGCTGGTCCACAAAGAAATGGAAAAGAGATTTGAACTGAAACTTACCACATGATACAGACTTACAGTAAAGGAATGGAGAGTAAAAAAAAAAAGATGGTAACATAATAATTGAGACTAACGGAACTGTGAATTAAAGGCTAGATACATCAGTTATTCTGGTTAGAAATTCACCATATGATGAAATTCCAAGTCTCCCTGGGAGCCTATGACAGGCCATGCAGAGGTTCAGTCTGGGTAGTTGGATCCTTTTTATATCACGTTAAACCTCATAATGTGATGCTCTAGCGTTTGCTAGTCTCCATGCTCTGTGGGAACTGTTTGGTTTGTTATGACTAGCTTCACAAGGAGTCTGCACAGACATGTGTATTCCCCAAAATATTCTCACCAAAATTATTCAAAATAAATAGTATCTATGTAATTTATATTATATATATATATATTTTTTTATATATAACTTTTGACTGGTACTATATATACTATAACTTTTTTGTTTTACTCAGTTCATTCAATCTTTTTTTTCTATATATATATATATATATACTATATATATACTATATATACTATAACTGTTTTACTCAGTTCATTCAATCTTTTTTCTATATATATATATATATATATATAGAGAGAGAGAGAGATATATAAAATAAAAAAGATTGAATGAACTGAGTAAAAAAAGATAAATATAATATATATATACAGTACCAGTCAAAAGTTTGGACACCAGGTTTTTTCTTTATTTTTACTATTTTCTACATTGTAGAATAATTGGGAAGACGTCAAAACTTGGGGCTTCTGAGTGGCGCAGCGGTCTAAGGCACTACATATCAGTGCTAGAGGCGTCACTACGGACCCTGCTTCGATTCCAGGCTGTATCACAACTGGCCGTGATTGGGAGTCCCATAGGGTGGTGCACAATTGGTCCAGCGTCAGCTGGGGTAGGCCGTCATTGTAAATAAGAATTTGTTCTTAACTTACTTGTCAAGTTAAAATAAGGTTAAATAAATACTAATTAAATGACACATGGAATCATGCAGAAATCAAAAAAGTGTTTAGACAAATCAAAATATATTTAATATTTCAGATTCTTCAAATTAGCCACCCTTTTCCTTGATGACAGCTTTACACACTCTTTGCATTCTCTCAACCAGCTTCATGAGGTAGTCACCTGGAATGCATTTACATTAACAGGTGTGCCTTGTTAAAAGTTCATTTGTGGAAATAATTTCCTCCTTCATATGTTTGAGCCTATCAGTTGTGTTGTGACAAGGTAGGGGTGGTATACAGAAGATAGCCCTATTTGGTAAAAGACCAAGTCCATATTATGGCAAGAACAGCTCAAATAAGTAAAGCAAAACGAAAGTCCATTATTACTTTAAGACATGAAGGTCGGTCAATCCGGATAATGTCAAGAACTTTGAAAGTGCAGTCGCAAAAACCATCAAGCGCTACTTTGAAACTGGCTCTCATGAGGACCGCCACAGGAAAGGAAGACCCAGAGTTACCTCTGCTGCATAGCATAAGTTCATTAGAGTTACCAGTCTCAGAAATTACAGCCCAAATTAATGCTTCATAGAGTTCAAGTAACAGACACATCTCAACATCAACTGTTCAGAGGAGACTGCGTGAAACCACTAATAAATGACACCAATGAGAAGAAGTGACTTGTTTGGGCCAAGAAGCACGAGCAATGGACATTAAACCGGTGGAAATCTGTTGTTTGGTCTGATGAGTCCACATTTGAGATTTTTGGTTCCAACCGCCGTGTTTTTGTGAGACGCAGAGTAGGTGAACAGATGATCACTGCATGTGTGGTTCCCACCGTGAAGCATGGAGGAGGAGGTGTGGGGTTGCGTTGCTGGTGACACTTGGGGATTTATTTAGAATTCAAGGCACACTTAACCAGCATGGCTACCACAGCATTCTGCAGCGATAGACCATCCAATCTGGTTTGCGCTTAGTGGGACTATCATTTGTTTTTCAACAGGACAATGACCGAACACACCTCCAGGCTACAATATGTAAGGGCTATTTGACCAAGAAGGAGAGTGATGGAGTGCTACATCAGATGACCTGGCCTCCACAATCAACTGACCTCAACCCAATTGAGATAGTTTGGGATGAGTTGAACCGCAGAGTGAAGGAAAAGCAGCTAACAAGTGCTCAGCATATGTGGGAACTCCTTCAAGACGGTTGGAAAAGGATTCCAAGTGAAGCTGGTTGAGAGAATGCGAAGAGTGTGGAAAGCTGTCATCAAGGCAAAGGGTGGCTATTTGAAATATTTGTTTAACAATTCTACAATGTAGAAAATAGTAAAAATAAAGAAAAACATTTGAATGAATAGGTGTGTCCAAACTTTTGACTGGTACTGTGTGTATATATATATATATATATATATATATATATATAATATTATTCTTTTTGTCACATACATCAGATGGGTGCAGTGAAATGTGGTGTTTTGCAGGTTCAGCCATAATAGTACGACACCTGGAGCAAATTGGGGTTAAGTGCCTTGCTTAAGGGCACAGCAACAGGTTTTTCACCTTGTCGGCTCTTGTATTCAAACCAGCCCCCTTTTGGTTACTGGCCTAACTACTAGGCTACCTGCTAGCATTTATTTATTCCCTCTTTTTTTCTTACTGTAAATGTATTGATTAGTGAACAGACTTCAATGTGGTGTTAACCTCGAGCTCCGCTCATCATCTCACACACTGGGACAGAAAATACAGAATTTTTAATAAACCCAAAAAGCTCTTTTTTTTTTCTCCATGGCAATAGTTCACTGGACCTTCGGTTGCCCAATGTGATTAATACAAAGTGAGGAAAATCTGGCGTGTGTGTAGGCTGAGCCCAGAGCAGCTGTGTTTCACAGGTTTGGTGTTTTTATTAACACTGTGAATAATCAGACAACCCTTCCTGCCAACTCACAGGAGTGAAACTGCTACGGTAAAAAGCAGCGCCAATGAGGGAAAACATGCCAACACACACACACACACTCTCTCGCTTTCTGTGATCAGTGTAATGAATTAGTATCAACTCTGATCTTATAAGTGATTCATTATCCTGATGCATAAAGACCGACAACTCTATTCATTATAATCTATCAACAGTGAGACAACAAATACTGTCACTCCTTTCAACGTGATGGATTTCACTCATTTGACCTTTATTTTCTTGACATAGATTTTATTTCTTTATTTGAGGGATTTAGGGATATTTTTCGATCCGCATTCCAAAATGTAGAATTTTACCCCGTCGTGTTTTTTTGTTGAGTTTAACAAAGTTTGAGTCTCAGCCGTGACTGTGCTTCTCTCCTCATTTATGCAGACCTATGCAAATTCACTCGCATACAACCCAGCTGCACATCGGCCAATCAGAACTGAGGGTTTGTTACCCTGGTTTCTCGTTGGATAATTCACATCAATGGCTGGGTTTCCACTGGCTGGCCAATAAATTATATTTTGGCAAAGATAAGCATATTTGAAGACCAAATTCCACTTTTGAAGTTGTGCTTTAGTGTTGGCCCCAGATTAAATAGCCATACAACATGATGTGTGTGTCTGTGAGAGCGTGCAGGTGAGCCTTTGACATCACAAGAGAGAGGGTGTTAGACCGAGACCGTGAGTGAGAGGTTTGTCTTACATGCATTTCTGAATTTTCTTTGTTTTCCCAACAACGCAGCCATATCTCACCCCCCCACCCCCACACACCAGCCATTCTATGAATAATTTAACCCTTCAATCCAAAGTCGATCACTGGGGAACTCTTTAGGATATGTATTTATCAGGTGAGCCTTTATAATGTTTCTAAAATATTATTTTGTATTGAGTTTAATTTTTACATATGGAATGCTTCAAATTATGTGCTGTTGGGACACCATATACATAATGAAAGATATTATATACCTACTCGTTATGGCTGATCCCATGTCTGATCCTGAATCATATTGCTGGGTCTCTATCTCCCTCTGTCTCGCCTCTCCCTCTGCCTTTGTCTCTACCTTTGTCTCTGTCTCGCTTCTTGTCTCTGTCTTACCTCTGTCTCTGCCTTTGTCTCTCCCTCTGTCTCTTCCTTTGTCTCTGCCTTTGTCTCTCTCTGCCTTTGTCTCTGCCTCTGTCTCTGTCTCTCCCTCTGTCTCTGCCTCTGTCTCTGCCTTTGTCTCTGCCTTTGTCTCTGTCCTTTGTCTCTGTCTCTGCCTTTGTCTCTGTCTCGCCTCTGTCTCTGCCTTTGTCTCTGCCTTTGTCTCTTTCTCGCCTCTGCCTTTGTCTCTGCCCCTTGTCTCGCCTCTCCCTCTGCCTTTGTCTCTCTCTGCTTTCGTCTCTGCCTTTGTCTCTGTCTCGCCTCTGTCTCTGCCTTTGTCTCTCCCTCTCTCTCCCTCTGTCCCTGCCTCTCTCTTTCTCTCTACTGATCTACAGTGGAGGATTATTCACGGGACTATCGCTACAAACAGATAAGTGTCACACCTTGATCCATCAGTGGGGAGGAGGTGTCTGTTCTGTAGGGAGGAGGCGACAGTGAAGTATCTATTTCTCATCTTCCTGGCTGGTAGGGTTGTTTTCTGTCCTGGGTGGGTGGTCTACAGGCCTAGGGTAGGGGTTGACTGTGAAGCTATATGTTGGAGGGCCTAGGTATAGCGTAGACAGCAGGCAAAGGGACTGCCTAGTAAACTACCTGTTGGGGCAGGCAAAAATTGTGTGAAAGACCAGGAAAAATAAGATGTGGGGGGAGGAGGGTGTACGGACCCCAGAGCTGTGCTGCTTTGTAATCCGTTGTAGGGGTGTGGGGTGTTAGGGGGGGTTCTATGTACAGTGGAAGAGGTGGGGGCTTGGTTCGCTCGCTCAGTAGAACATTTTTGTCCACCTCTGTAGCTGTCCATGTGACCCAACACTAAGCTATATGCATTCTAATTATGACTGCGACAACGGTTCCTCCCTGTGCTGCCGACCCCGTGTGTGTAAAGCCACTGTGGACTCTACGGTTAATTGCATCATGGATTTACCAGACCACATGGTCATGCCAGATGTTTTTCAGACTGCACGGCCTCTGACAAATAAAAACAAGACACCATTTCTATTTCCGCGTGTGTCAAGTGAGAAGCAGATCCAGGGATTCTCCAGGCTGCCCTGCCCTTCTCCTTCCTCCTCCAGTCTGTCTTGACGAGAAGCCCACAGAGCAGGCAACGATACCTCTAATCGTAATACCTACTGGAAGCTTGTTTTGTGTGTAGCCATGACTGTGACATTTTACACCCGGCTTCCCCGTTGTGCGTTTTAGAAATGGTATATGTTTTAATAATACTTATCATCCTGCCTTCCTGGTGTGTGTGTGCGTAGGCTTATCCCATCCTCCTTGCCGAGTGTGTATCAGAGAAAATATACCTGTGTTATTATTTCTTGTTGAGTTGGTAATCCTCTCGTAACTTTTGTTGTGCTGAAGGACTCGCGGTGCAAATCAAATGTTGTTTGTCACGTAAGTGCAGACTTTTACCGTGAATGCAGTTCAGGAGGAAAGAAATAGATCAAAATTAAATACTACCACAAAATAACAACGAGGCTATACACAGTACAAGTGTCCTGGGGTACGAGGTAGTTGGGCTGATTGGTTGAGGTCATATGTACACACAGGTTTGGTCAGGTGATTGATTGAAGTGCAATGTATATTTAGGCAGAACGTGTGTGTGTGTCTCTACTGAACCTCTATCTCTGTCCTCTCACCTAGCTGCGTAACCTGAGCAGCCTGGACCTGCGGCACATCTCCGAGCTCAACAACGAGACCGTGATGGAGGTGGTCCGGAAGTGTAGGAACCTCAGCTCCCTCAACCTCTGTCTCAACTGGAGCATCAACGACAGGTACACACACACACACCTACATTTCAAACTAATGTTCTGTGAGTTTAGGGCTTGTGCGTGTGTGTGTGTTACTGGAATCATAGCTATTTTCCTGTAGTGAAGGCAGCATATCGTCTTTGCTCCTATATTATGAATGTGATGGTGTGTGAAATTGCTGTCGTGAGCTTTTCATCTCTTGGACTCTGGTTCTGTGTTGATGACAGTTTCTGTGTTACACTGATGTGTTACTGTGTACGGGGCTATTTGTCAATCGCTGGATATTGCTTCCTCTAGCAGTACGCACCCGCTGAACATGTTAGGGGGCGATGAAACACCAGAACCCATTCATTTTCAATGGAGAGAAGTCAAGTGGGAGGGGGGGACCATCGGGCAGTGTGAGTGTTGGGCGAGGGAGCGTTAACAGGGCGGGGAAACAAAAGAAAGAAACAGGGAAAGCTGAACTTGATGCAAATTGTCAGCGATATCACGGCGCAATTGACAGATCTGAAGCTCACTATAGCTTCCAGCCCCTACTGGATTGGCTGTTGATACTTAGCACTAGCTAGCCTGCATGCTAGCATCCACATAAGGACCGTATGTTACTTCTCTTGCGCTACAGGTATTGATATTTATTACGCTAGTTTCTATAGTCAAGTCTCAGAGGCTGGAGGAGAGTAGAGGAGGTGGAAAAATAGACTTGGAAACTCAACTCTGACATGGGATGGGATTTCTGTGTTATGACACATGCTTGATGCGTTGTGAGTCAAGCCAGTTGGCTCTTTCCCAGTTCTAGACCAGGCGTGCACGCACATGCACATAGATTTTGTTCCATGGCATGTTTGACATTTTCTGTGATGGAACTACAAACGTTGCTCACCCTCAGGGGTGGGTGGGAGAGCGAGGGGAAGGAGGAGAGAGGGGGGGAAGGAGAGAGAGAGAGGGGGAAGGAGAGGGAGAAGGGGGGAGAGAGGGGGGGGTGAGAGAGGGGGATGAGAGAGAGAGGGGGAGGAGAGAGAGAGAGAGGGGGAAGGAGAGAGAGAGAGAGAGAGGGGGAAGGAGAGAGGGAGGAGGGGAGGAGAGAGAGGGGAGGAGAGAGAGAGGGAAGGAGAGAGAGAGGGAAGGAGAGAGAGGGGAAGGAGAGAGAGAGGGGAAGGAGAGAGAGGGGGTAGGAGAGAGAGAGGGGGGAGGAGAGAGAGGAGAGAGAGTGGGCAGGAGAGAGAGACAGGGGGGAAGGAGAGCGAGAGAGTGGGTAGGAGAGAGAGAGAGAGGGGGGAATGAGAGAGAAGGGGGGAGAGAAGGTTCTGGCAGCTTTTTCCTCATTGGCGCTTCCAATTCTCTGGAATGATTGACAGACTCAAATAACCCGCTGGCTGGATTCATGGATCACGTCCCAGAGGAGGGAAAAGGTGAAATAGGATTTTCCTTTTGGGAGGAAGTGGGAGTTACTGTAGAGAGAGAGAGAGAGAGGGAAAAACCAACCCTTTAGAGGCATGACTTTGGTGGCTTGAGTAAACCCTCTCTTGTGTTATTTATCTTTCTTTTTTTAATATATTGATTATATCTGCTTTATGTATTGATGTGTGTCCCTGGCAGCAGCCTACCTGCCTTGAGGTATAGCAGGCTGCTTTTGGAGTGTTAACACACTACTGTATTTATACTATGCAGCCGAGACTCAACGGCTGCAGCCTCCTCGGTTTCTCAGCTCCGTACCAGGTTATACATCTATGAATCTGCTGGAATGGTTGGACTTAGAGGGTTATGGGACTCTAGTATACTCCACCAATAAAAAATAAAAATAAAAACATTGACGTGTGCCAGATTACTCTGAGGGGGCCGCGAGACGTTACCGTTCTTCACCCCTTACACACACACACACATACCGGCCCTATGCCCTATAATGACATTAACTGGTGTTGGTGGAGCTGGGGGGCGAGGGGTGTGTACAGGATTATTGGGGCCTACGGCTGGGAGATGACAGAGAGAGTTAGGGGAGAGAAAATGAGAGACGCAAGGCAAGAGGGGAGAGTTTACCACCTTGATTTCCCCAGTTGCAAGGTGTATAAATCCTAGGCTGTATGACTCTATATCAGGCTGTGTATCAGATGTACTGTATAACCTACTGGGCTCGATCTGCTGCTGAGTGCCCAAGGGCCCAGAGAGCAAATCAAATTGATAATCTGGTTTACTGTTATGAAATGTCACATATCTCAGAGAGGTGTGGGAGAGATTGTGTTAGGGGTGTCTGTTTGACAATGAGATTAACCTCCATGGGTGTGTTCCTCTCCTGGACAGGTCTAGTTTAGCTTGTCAGAATGTAACGCTGCGGTGTAAGGGAGAGACTGGGGAGGGCGAGACTGGGGAGGGCGAGAGAGCCTACGGCGGGGAAGAGCCTATATGCTTACATACTTACTCACGTAGCCGACGTAAGCTAGTCATTTAAGCGCGTTAACCCTCGCAAGGCTGCCGGGCCCAGACGGCATCCCAAGCCGCGTCGTCAGAACATGCGCAGACCAGCTGGCTGGAGTGTTTACGGACATATCGTCCCCACTTGCTTCAAGATGTCCACCATTGTTCCCGTACTCAAGAAAGCGACCCACTTCTGTCATCATGAAGTGCTTCGAGAGGGTACAGTATTTAAGGACCATGTCTCCTCCACCGGCACCCTAGACCCCACTACAAATCACATACCGCCCAAACAGATCTACGGACGACGCAATTGCCGCTGCACTGCACACCGCCCTATCCCACCTGGACTAGAGAAGTGCCTATGGAAGAATGCTGTTCATCGACTACAGCTCAGCTTTCCGCACTATGGTACTTACGTTATACGCCACTATGTGTGGACAGTTATATGCATTGAAAAGGTGTGTGCGTCAGTCGTTATATAGGATGAGCCATGGCTAGAGTACAGCCTACACGTATGAAGCGGGTCAAACAGAATGTGAACATTATTTTAGTGACCGGTTTTCAATGACTATGTAGTGCACAAAACATTAGGAACGCCAGTTCTTTCCATGACGTAGACCGAGCTATGATCCCTTATTGATGTCACCTGTTAAATCCACTTCGATCAGTGTAGATGAAGGAGAGGAGACAGGTGAAAGAAGGATTGTTGAGACATGGGTCGTGTGTGTGCCATTCAGAGGGTGAATGGGCAAGACTAAAGATGTAAGTGCCTTTTGAACGGGGTACGGTAGTAGGTGCCAGGCGCACCGGTTTGTGTCAAGAACTGCAACGCTGCTGGGTTTTTCACGCTCACGTTTCCCGTGTGTGTCAAGAATGGGCCAGCATCCCTGTGGAACGTTTTCGACACCTTGTAGAGTCCATGCCCCCCCCCCCCCGACGAATTGAGGCCGTTGTCAATATTAGGAAGGTGTTCTTAATGTCTGGTATACTCTGTGTGTATATATAGTGAGTTTACACAACCCTAAACACTGCCGTGCGTGAGAAGCCCAGGAGGTCGGTCGTTTCTGAGATACTGGATCCGGCGTGCCTGGCACCGATGGTCATAATATGCTCGCCGAGGTCACTCGTTTTGCCCAGTCTAATGCTTTACATAGCAAGCCACGGCCAGGTTATTCACTGTCTGTAGTAGCAATTCATTTTCGTGAACGGGGTGGTGTACCTAATAAACTGGCCACTTAGTGCGCGCACACATATATATATATTTATTACCTTTTTGGATTATGTGTGTATTGTTTTGTATTGCTAGGTATTGCTACACGGTTGGCGCTGGAAACACAAGCATTTCACTGTACCTGCGATAACATCTGCAAACCTGTGTACACAACCAATAAACTTTGATTTGATTTGATGCGAGCCTACGGCTGGGAGATGACAGACAGAGAGAGAGTTAGGGGAGACAAAATGAGAGACGCAAGGCAAGAGGGGAGAGTTTACCACCTTGATTTCCCCAGTTGCAAGGTGTATAAATCCTAGGCTGTATGACTCTATATCAGGCTGTATATCAGATGTACTGTATAACCTACTGGCTCGATCTGCTGCTGAGTGCCCAAGGGCCCAGAGAGCAAATCAAATTGATAATCTGGTTTACTGTTATGAAATGTCACATATCTCAGAGAGGTGTGGGAGAGATTGTGTTAGGGGTGTCTGTTTGACAATGAGATTAACCTCCATGGGTGTGTTCCTCTCCTGGACAGGCCTAGTTTAGCATGTCAGAATGTAACGCTGCGGTGTAAGACAGAGGGATACGGAGTGAGACGGAAAAGGGAGACAGACACCCGGCAATATGATTCAGAATCAGACATGGGATCCGCCATAACGAGTTGGTTTCCCCTAAACACGCGCGAGCCGCACACATGCATGTACACAGTACACAGTACACAGTACACCCGCACTCTACGAAAGCACTAGCAATCACCACTAGCAATCAGTCATCTAGCAGAAACAGTTTCCACCTGTGCCTCCCCTCTTCCACATCCCATCTCTTTACCATTTACCTCCCTGCTGCTAGATTACCACTGTGGTATTTGGTGGGCTTGACCTAGACGGGGTGTTTGTGTGTGGAGGTAAACAGGTGTAAAATGACCTCTTATTTCCTGGTGTAATTCCCCCCCGATGGGGACATCAGATAGATGGAACCCATGAGGTGTGTGTGTGTGTGTGTGTGTGTGTGTGTGTGTGTGTGTGTGTGTGTGTGTGTGTGTGTGCGCGTGTGCGTGTGCATCCGTGCGTGATGAAATGAGGTGTCATCAAAAATACAGGACCCAAGGGGAGGTAAAATACCCTGGCAGTTTATCCCCCCCCACCCCCCCTCCCCTCTAACGCCTTCTCTCCACCTCTCAAACCATTGTGCCTTAACATTCGACCAATGGCTGTCTGACTGGGACAGTGGGAGGTCCTTATTTGCGATTCTTAATTTCCTGAAAATTGTAGAGCATTTTGTGTGATGACCCGAAGCATGTAAACACTGCATGTTGTTCAGCATGTTGTTCTCACCATACCAGTAATGTTACACAAGAGAGGGAGAGAGATACGAGTCAATTAGAAGATGATGAAACAAAGGGGATAGCAGTCAAAGACGTTGTGTTTGACGAATTAAAAACATTACCTCAGTTCCAAACCGTCTCCTCCTCTCGAGAATGGTGAAGAGTGGTCAGTAAAACTGCCTCGCTATAGACACTACATCAGTATGTCTCAGCGTTAACCCTGCCTGTGTTCGGTTTTAAGGTTGTATTAGCCGCAGGTACAGGATACAGATGGTATACGCCGTCCAATGAAATGCTCACCTGCAGTTTTCTTTCTCGGACACAACACAACAACGATACGAAGTCATGAAAGATAAGAACACTATAACACTACAAATAGCTCAGTAGAATAGAATAAACATTGAATTATAATACACGAAGGCACGGTTTGTAGTCCAATATTTACACGTGTTTTGTGGGATTGCGGGGCAGGTGTTTAAATTGTGCAGTATTGTGCAGTAATAATAAGACTGGGAGCAGCAGTTGTGATATGTGTTTAGCATGAATATACAGGTAACTACCAAAATAAAGGAAACGTCAACATAAAGTGCCTTAACAGGGCGTTGGGCCACAACGAGCCTTAACAGCTCTAATGCACCTTGGCATAGATTCTACAAGTATCTAGGACTCTGTTGGAGGGATGCGACACCATTCTTTCACGTTAAATTCCATAATATTGTTGTTTTGTTGACGGTGACGTAAAACGCTGTCTCAAGGCGCCACTCCAGAATCTCCCGTGAGTTTCAATTGGGTCGAGATCTGGGGACTGAGAAGGTCATGGCATATGGTTTTCATCAAGCCATTCAGTGACCACTCGTGCCCTGTGGTTGGGGGCATTGTCATCCAATGGGGTGGTAGCAAAAATAATGTCCAAAATAATGGCCTGCCCAGCATTTTTATATACGACCCTAAGCATGATGGGATGTTAATTGCTTCATCAATTGTGTGTATAAGGTAGTGTGTACACCTATTACTATCCAATTATTAACGGGACACCAGTCCTATTATTGCACAAAATAGTATTCTAAGCCCTGACTTATGGGTTATTTTAGTAATACCTCTACAAGACTATAATTACAATAATAGTATTCTAAGCCCTGACTTATGGGTTATTTTAGTAATACCTCTACAAGACTATAATTACAATAATAGTATTCTAAACCCTGACTTATGGGTTATTTTAGTAATACCTCTACAAGACTAGAATTACAATAATAGTATTCTAAACCCTGATTTATGGGTTATTTTAGTAATACCTCTACAAGACTAGAATTACAATAATAGTATTCTAAACCCTGACTTATGGGTTATTTTAGTAATATCTGTACAAGACTATAATTACAATAATAGTATTCTAAACCCTGACTTATGGGTTATTTTAGTAATATCTGTACAAGACTATAATTACAATAATAGTATTCTAAGCCCTGACTTATGGGTTATTTTAGTAATACCTCTACAAGATATAATTACAATAATAGTATTCTAAGCCCTGACTTATGGGTTATTTTAGTAATACCTCTACAAGACTAGAATTACAATAATAGTATTCTAAACCCTGACTTATGGGTTATTTTAGTAATACCTCTACAAGACTATAATTACAATAATAGTATTCTAAACCCTGACTTATGGGTTATTTTAGTAATACCTCTACAAGACTAGAATTACAATAATAGTATTCTAAACCCTGACTTATGGGTTATTTTAGTAATACCTCTACAAGACTATAATTACAATAATAGTATTCTAAGCCCTGACTTATGGGTTATTTTAGTAATACCTCTACAAGACTAGAATTACAATAATAGTATTCTAAGCCCTGACTTATGGGTTATTTTAGTAATACCTCTACAAGACTAGAATTACAATAATAGTAAAACATTGATTCATCTGAAGGTGGGAATTCTTTTGAGAATCAATTTGAGTACTTTACCAGTGTCGTGTCTTTGGCTATGCCGGATGAAGTGATATGACATGCTATTCTATAAAATCCTCTCTCTGTAATTAATATTTACTGATTGAGCTAATCATGTAAATGTAATTAACTAGAAAGTCGGGCACCACAAAATAATATTTATAGAGCTGTTATCTTCCGAATAAACTCTTAGACCTAGTAATATTTTACGTCAATAGCAGTCAATATCAATCGACACCTTATTTCAGTCTCACCTGAAAGTGGTAAATTCTTGGATATCTTCCCCGAACCCTGGCTAACAAGTTGAATCAGCAATACAAAATTGGGTTTAATTATTTAGTTACTAAATGCCTAACTAATCAGGTTGGCCTGAAGAAGTAGGGGGACGCTGGAACGAGGCCGGGATGCTGTCGCATTTGGTTGGTCTTTTAGTTTGAGGAAGCTGTGGAGAGTTATTGTGTAACTCAGATTCCAATAGGTTTTAACCTCATTTGCGTTCTGTTAGGTCGTCCCATCGTATTTGTACTTTTCTGCAGATTTTTGGTAATGGGTATGAAAGGCTGAACTTTAAGCCTAATAAACTCTTAATTCTCTTATCATGCAGAGCTGAGTACCCAGAAGTTAGGGCTCGGCATAGCAAGTGAACATCTGTTTTAATAGAACCATGAACTGTCCTACCAGTGGTAGTTCTGAGAAGGTATACTTTCTCATCGTCTGAGATTTGTGGCAGTAAATGCAGAGAATGGTTGAGATTTTTGAAGTTTGACTTCATGTTTGAGCCTTAAAAGGATGTGACGGATCAAAAATGTTCAATGTCTTTCATAATCTTTCTGGCTTGGTTGAGTGTGTGGTGTTTTGCCTGGGATGTTTCAGTAGGCCTAGGTGTCGATCACAGGAAGTTGGTGGCACCTTAATTGGGGAGGACAGGCTGGTGGTAATGACTGGAGCGGAATCAGTGGAACGGTATCAAATACATCAAACACATGGTTTATCCCCATATCCCCAATTTTGTGATATCCTATTGCGATCCAATTACGATCTTGTCCCAACAGGCTCAGGAGAGGCGAAGGTCGAGTCATTAGTCCTCCGAAACATGTCCCGCCAAACCGCGCTTCTTAACACCTGCCCTCTTAACCCGGAAGCCAGCTGCACCAATGTGTCGAAGGCAACAGTGTTTAACCTCTTCAGTCGACCCTCTACTTTTTTGAACATTCTGTTAAAAATCGCGCAACATTTCAGCGCCCTGCTACTCATGCCAGGAATATAGTATATGCATTTGCTTAGTCTGTGTGGATAGAAAACACTCAGGCGTTTAAAAAACTGGTTAAATCACTGCTGTGGCTTTACCAACGGCATTTACATCGAAAGCACAGGAAAAACTGATCACTGAAAATGGGAAAATATATCCATGCGCTACTTGATCCCATTGCTAAAGGTGAACCACAATTAATTGACTGAGGTTGCAGTACCTACAGCTTCCACACGGTGTCTAGAGTCTTGTCATTTCCCTTGAGTTTTTCTTGGTCAAACACATGCAGGACACCGTATCTAATCCGGTCTAGGACCGGATATTTTCGTTGAGTTTCTAGCCGGACATTTTCCAGACGGACAGCTAATGATCTTTACATCGCCTCCTGATGAATTTTATCGCTTATTAACGTTTACTAATACCTAAAGTTGCATTACAAACGTATTTGAAGTGTTTTGTGAAAGTTTATCGTCGACTTTTTGAATTTTAAAAAATGACGTTACGTTTTGAAACAATGTTTTTTTCGCTACATATAACGATATCTAGGCTTTATATGGACCGATTTAATCGAAATAAAGACCCAAATAGTGTTTATGGGACATCTAGGAGTGCCAACAAAGAAGATGGTGAAAGGTAATGAATGTTTTCTATTTTATTGTGCGGTTTGTGTAACGCTAAATGCTAATTATTTTGTTTACGTCCCTGTGGGTCTTTTTGGGGTGTTGCATGCTATCAGATAATAGCTTCTCATGCTTTCGCCGAAAAGCATTTTAAAAATCTGACTTGTTGCCTGGATTCACACTTAGTGTAGCTTTAACCTGTTGCTTCTACCGGGACGCTTTGCGTCCCAACTAAACTCTGGAAATGCAAATGCGCTGGCTAATAGTATTAGTTCAAACTCAAAAGTTCATTAAAATACACATGCAGGGTATCGAATTAAAGCTACACTGGTTGTGAATCCAGGCAACAAGTCAGATTTTTAAAATGCTTTTCGGCGAAAGCATGAGAAGCTATTATCTGATAGCATGTAACACCCAAAAGACCCACAGGGACGTGGCATTTATTACAAAACCGCACAATAAAATAGAAAACATTCATTACCTTTCACCATCTTCTTTGTTGGCACTCCTAGATGTCCCATAAACACTATTTGGGTCTTTATTTCGATTAAATCGGTCCATATAAAGCCTAGATATCGTTATATGTAGACTGTGTGATAAACGAAAAACATCGTTTCAAAACGTAACGTCATTTTTAAAATTCAAAAGTCGACGATAAACTTTCACAAAACACCGAAATCGTTTGTAATGCAACTTTAGGTATTAGTAAACGTTAATCGATAAAATTCATCAGGAGATTGTAAAGATCATTTCGCTTTCCGTCTGGAAAAAATGTCCGGCTAGAAACTCAACGAAAATATCGTCCTCCGGATTAGACACGGTGTCCTGTGTGTTTGACCAAGAAAAACTCGAAGGGAAATGACAAGACTCTAGACACCCTGTAAGCTGTAGGTACTGCAACCTCAGTCAATTAATTGTGGTTCCGCTTATCAATGGGTTCAAGTAGCGCATGGATATATTTTCCCATTTTCAGTGATCAGTTTTTCCTGTGCTTTTCGATGTAAATGCCGTTCTGGTAAAGCCACAGCAGTGATTTAACCAGTTTTTTAAACGTCTGAGTGTTTTCTATCCACACAGACTAAGCAAATGCAATACTATATTCCTGGCATGACAGGGCGCTGAATGTTGCATTTTGAACAGAATGTTAAAAAAGTAGAGGGTCGACTGAAGAGGTTAATTCGACCCTGCATGTGTATTTTAATGAACTTTTGAGTTTTAACTAATACTATTAGCATTTAGCGTAGCGCATTTGCATTTCCAGAGCTCTGTTGGGGCGCATTTGGGTTAACTGACGACTGAAGTCACCCGGCAGGTGCCCGGCCTGCCACAAGGAGTCGCTAGAGCGCAATGAGACAAGTAGAGCCCCCCCAGCCAAACCCTCCCCTAACCCAGACAACGCTGGGCCAATTGTGCACCGCCCTATGGGACTCCCGGTCACGGCTGGTTGTGACACAGCCTGGGATCGAACCCGGGTCTGTAGTGACGCAGTGCCTTAGAACGCTGTGTCACTCGGGAGGTGGGGCATTGCCTTTTGTTTTGAAAATAAACATTCCCTTGTAACTTGGTCAACCCAAAGGGTTCTGCTCACAGTCTTTGCTTGGCCCTGATTTAGCTCATTCAACTTTTCTAGCTGATTAGAGACTTGGGACTTGTAGGTTAACAATTTCGTTTTTATTTGTTCCATTTCTGAACGCATGACTTGGGACTGTTCTTATGTGTCATTTTGTAATTGGCAAGTGTTGAACATAGCTGCTAGGTCAGTTAAATTAGCGAAATCTAATCTCACAGGCATAGCCTTATCGCCTTGTGAGTTTAACAATAGCTTGGATTTATGTTCCATTTGGGACCCCTGTAGCGTGAGAGAAGATAAGATCTCTGTGGTGTTATCCGGGGCCACATGGTGGTATACATTGCTGGTAGTCTCAGTCAGACTGTAAGAGGACTGGTTGAGAGTTTTGTCCTCAAATGATTTTATTGCTGCTGCGAGTAACACACACAGTTTAATTTCATTAGACATTTGGCGGTTTAACATCGAAGCGCCTAGTGCAATCATTAGCACGATGTTTATACCACCAGGGCCGATCAGTTGTTTGTTAGCCATTGCGATCAATGTCGGTCAGATAATTCTGATGATCTGATATGCTCAAAGTACTGTTAAATAGTAAGTCTATTTGAATGTGATATCCTAATCAACGTAATTCTACTCTATGTTCAATCCTATACTTTATCAAATGACAACGTTAGATTGTATCCAATAGTTGTGTTGACATTTTGCAGAGACTTATGAGAACGGTAGCACTCTTGTCACACTTTTAGTGGGTACAGAGGTGTCCATTTCAGAGCATTTTTACGCCTTTGTTGGCGCAAACTCATGATGTCAAATTGTTCTAGCAAAGTAGCTCTAAGGTTCTCCTCGCACAGGGTGTCAGATGGTAAGATAGTGTGTACACTTATTAAATGGGCACCAGTTATTGGACAAAATGGTCTTCTGCCCTGACTTACGAGTTATTTTAGTAATACCTCTATAAGACTACAGTTACAATAATAGGTATGACATTTTTGAACATCAATTGGAGTTCTTTACCAGAACAACAAGACAAAACCAATTGATTGTGCCACATGTAATAACACTCATCAGTTGCAGAGGCTGTCCTATAATTGTCTTCGCTTTCTTTCCCTTGAAGAAGATTAGCTCACGCGTATCATTCAGGCTACGCTCGCTCTTTTAAGTCTTCCGTCTTCTTCTGAGCCTGTTTAGTTCAGGGGCACCTCTGTCCCTATTTCTGTACTGGATATCAGGTACGATTCCTTAAAATGTACTTTTCCCCCTAATTTATCAGTTACCAGTTCTGGCCGTTTAAAGGAAAAGGTCCTGGGCCTGTGGTCGACCTGCTGGCGATGGAGTTTTTTGGTATCACCCCCAGCTGTCGCGACCCATTTTATACGACCCACTGTCTTGGAAGCAGATCAGGGGTTTTGGGGTGAGAACCTAAAGTTGGTTAAGGTCAATTCAACATGAGGTTCAGCATTGTTCAACATATCACATTCAAACGACACATCGCTACATGTGGAAGCATTTGCTTTCAATATCATTTCTATCCTCCATATACTCAAGTGTTTCCATTATTTTGGGCAGTTACCTGTATATGTGTGTGTGAGTGTGATAAGGTGCAGAGAGTCAGTGCAGGTGACCAGTCAGGTGCAAGTGTTCAGCAGTCCTATAGCTTGTAGTTAGAAGCTGTCTCTGAGCCTGTGGGTATCCGTAAAGGAGAGAACAGCTCGTGTCTGGGGGTCCTTGATGATGCTTTGGGCCTTCCTCGGGCACTGTTTTGCGTAGTTTTCCTGAACGGGTGGGAGCACAGTCCAAGTGATGTACTAGGCTGTCTTCACCACCCCCTGGAGGGCCTTGCGGTCAAGCAATTCCTGTACCAGGCTGTGATGCAACAGGTCAGGATGCTCTCTGTGTTGTTTGCGGTAGTATTTGGAGTAGACCCAGGTTGGCATGCCCATTTTCTTCAGCCGCCTTAGTAAATAGAGACACTGTTGCTCCCTCCTGACAAGGGTAGGGGGTGTTGTTGGTCCATGTCAAGTCCTCGGTGATGTGGACGGTCAGGAACTGCTGATTCTCAGTCCCGTTGATGTGGATCGGGGCATGTTCCCTCTGCTTCCTGAAGTCAACAATCAACTCCTTTGTTGAAATTGAGGGAGAGGTTGTTGTCCTGGCACCACAATGCTAGTTGACTTAACCAACAACAGCCTGTAGAGAGGAGTTATCAGGCCTAAGAGTCAGTGTGGAGGTGTTGTTGGATTGGGTATTTGCCTTTGTAGTCCGTGATCATCTGTAGTCCGTGCCAAATGCGTTTCCGAGTCCGAGTTGTCGAACATCAATTCAAGTTTGAATCTGTATTGTCTTTTTGCGTTGCTAAGGGATTTGCGGCGCTGGTACCTGCTTGCCTTGTACGCTCCACCTAGCCATCAGGGTTCGTTCTGCTGACATTGAATGCAGTACGGGCTCTCAGCATGGTTGATCCAGGGTATTTGGTTGGGGAATGACCTGGATCTTTATTGTGGGTACAACATCAACACATTTCCTAATGAAGCCTCTTACTTGCTATGTATATTCCTCAATGTTGTTGGAGGAGTCCTGGGTGGATGATGCATCTTTGAACATATTCCGATCAGTGATCTCGAGTCCTGCAGCGTTGAGTCTGCCTCTTCTGTCCAGTCCAGCGCCTCACTATTCTCTGTTAAACAGTACAGTTGTGAAACGGTGTGTCTGTCTGTGTCAGGACTGCTAAACTATTCAGTTATTTCATTCTGTCTGAAGTGCCTGCACAGTTCATGTATTTATGTTGGCCTTTGAGTTTTCTTGGAGTTGATTTGGGTCCCCGTGTGTGGAGTTGTGTCTGTGGGGTGTGTGTGTGTTTTTGAGAGAGAGAGAATGCGTGGTGGGATGTGTATGTGGGGTGTCGATTTTGTGTGTGAGGGTGAGAGCAAGCGCAAAACTAGTCAGCTCGCCTCTTGTCCACTTTGAAAGCAGACACGTGGACTTACATTTTCTGGGGGTTGTTCATTTGGCGTATAGTTGTGTTTACCACGTCCCAAAGCCTCCCTCTCTCCCTTTCAGTCTTTCACTCTCACACCGTTCCCGACAGCTTCATTTAAACAACAAAATCAATATTGGCTCACCCTCCTCTCTTTCTCTCCCTTTTTCCTCCCTCCTTTCTCCTGGCGAACATTCTCAGCATATCTCCATCACTTCACAAATCACCCTCCAAATTGCCTGTTATACATTTTTGTCGCCTCTCATATAAATCAAACAAGATGAGGGATGGCTCGGGGGCCCCTCTGACTTTTCCTCTACTTTTTTCAGACGTTTTTAATAAAATAGTGAATATCTGAGAGTCATTCTCCCAGAAAAGCATTACTCCGAGGGTGCATAGGCATGTGTCGGCCTGTTGTGTCTGTAGGAATGGATAATTATGGGACGATAAGGGCAGTTGACTGCCAATATGCAAAGTCTTGGGAATGTTGTGAACGGAAGTAAAATACAACGTTGGTCCCGTGTGGCTCAGTTGGTTGAGCATGGCGCTAGCAACGCCTTGTATCGCGAGTTCGATTCCTGCTGGGGCCACTCACTGTTGTAAGTCGCTTTGGATAAAATTGTCTACTAAATGGCATTTATTATTATTATTATTATAATACAACTGTGTCTCACCTCACCTGATATCAGAGTCTTTCTCAACTCTAGTATTTGGGTTTTTTGTGTCTCTATGGGTGTCCAAGGAAAAGTGCAAAAGTCCATCCAGGCCCTTCCTTCAGCTTGTAGACCTTAAAACAATGACTATCATCTGCTGACTACTTTAGTCAGAAACTCCACATACACTCGGTCTGCACCTTGCCTTGACAGCACATTAGTTAAACAAGCCTTTGCCTTGTACTCCCGTGATTTATAAGTCATGAATTGCTTTTCCTATTTACTGACGACTGGTTTATTGTTGTGTGTGTATGGGCTCTCGCAGGATATTAGGCAACTGTTTACCAGAGTCGACGCAAAAGCCGGTTTTATTCTGCTTCCCTGGTGTCACACATGAGAAATAAGGGGTGCTTGGAAAGCCGGCGCGGTGTGCCGCGAGGAGTTTGATCACGGCGGCGTGACGTGTGCGCACACAAACGCACGCGGCGAGGTGATTATTTGTGGCAGGTTTCATGTAGAAGCGCGGTATGATGAACACGCCGGTGTGGTTATTAATGTTGAGTAATGGCAGCGTCAGGCACCGACTGTGTTGATCAGTAGCGTCTGGAGAAAACCCTCGCTGAGGGCAGACGGATATACCGCTGACACAGTATCAGGATGGAACAGCCCCTCCAGGTGCAAGTTGTTCTTAGCCACAGATCTAGGATCAGCTTCACCTCCCCAAATCCTCTTGTCTTTTATGTCCTAGTGTAGTCTATGGCCATGTGTAAATAAGCCTTAATGTGTTCCCTCAAACTCACCTTGTGGCTTTAGTAGTCACCCCCCATCTGGAACCAATGCATTTGAGTCACATGGGAAAGGACACGTTTCTCTCTTTCTAAACCTCTCCTTCAACCCTTTTCTCTCTCTCTCCCCTCCTCGCTGCTGTTATGGGTCGTTTAGGAGATGTGTTGTGTTCAAAGAGCTTCTGTTAATTGAGTATGGGTCAAGTGTCTGCAGTAATATGATACTTTAGTGCTGTGTGTGTTCTTAGCCATAGGGGCTCCATGTCCGACTCCCCTCAGGGGCTCTCTCCATTATTCCACCCCAGAGGGAAGCACTTAAACTGGGCTTGCGTTTGTTCAGTCTCCAGCTGGATCTACGGGTCATGTGTAAAAGCTATTGGAGTCGCGCTGAATCAGGCCATCTACTCAGAAAATAGGCGATGTAATCACACAGAACGCTGCTTAAGAAGTGCTCCGCTGGCCAGGAACCAAAAGAGCCGGGAGCCTCGTTGCACTCAGGGAGAGATGGGGGTCGCACACCGGGCCGCCTGGGCAGGGATACAGGCTCTGATGCTTCCTGTGTCCAGACGCTCGTCCTTCAACACATCCTGCTCTGCCCAAATACTCTCAGACAGGTTGGAGGGAATGTACTTTCACAGCGATGCTGGCTGTAATAAGGGGCTACAGTATTGGTGGCCAAATCCTAACTTGAGATCTGTACGTGGAAGAAAATCTCCCAAAAGCTATAAAGGAAAGATGCTCAGCCAGAAAAGCCGTGCGGCGGTTTAAAAAAGAAAACGTCCTGTGACTGATCCAGACCGTACAGGTGTGACCATGCAGATGTGAAGACCGTTTGATGTGCAGGGCCAGGGACGAATGGTTTAGTTGTATAGGGTGTGGTCAAATGGGGGGGGGGTGGATCGCACGCGCGCACTCGCGCCTGACATGCACAAATGAGACGAGGGAAGCGGGGAGAAACCACCGCGCTCG
Organism: Oncorhynchus nerka; assembly: GCF_034236695.1. Taxonomy (NCBI): domain Eukaryota; kingdom Metazoa; phylum Chordata; class Actinopteri; order Salmoniformes; family Salmonidae; genus Oncorhynchus; species Oncorhynchus nerka. Next base: position 44,728,725 of record NC_088422.1, read on the forward strand.
GTTTAATGAACCCTGGTTAAATGAGTTGAGCTCTTTCTATTGAGTTCACCTCTCCCTGGTGGCAGAGCAGCACTTCAGCCGTTGTGTCTTGGAGTCCCTCTCTGTGTACATACCTGTTTGTCCCACACTAGCTTAATAAGTGGATTCTATTGAGTGTAATTGCGTATTAAAAATGCTCTTCTATTAAGGGGGCTTGAGAGTGCACATGTTTATGTAAATGCCTAGAATTGGGCACAGATTAAGGGAATTACCCAGGCTTCCCGTCACCAGGGGAGAGGGGGACGTCTCTTCTCTAACTAAAGGAGAAGAAAAAGAGGGTATTGTAGCCTATTAGGTATCATCGAAAGGCTGGAGGGTGTGTCTGTCTAGGGTGTGGATTAGAAAAAAGCTTAAATGTTCCTTGGACAATTTTAGCATATTCAATTTGAAGACTTTCCCAGTCACTGCTGTTGTGCAGCGGTATAAGTGGATGCTCTTGTCTTTCTGCTTTGTTAAACCATACTAGAAGTAGGAGAGCTGTGTGTGTGTGTGTGTGTGTGTGTGTGTGTGTTACATCCGGTCACCTGTTACAGACCACTGAGCCAAAACGCCCTTTGTACACCCCAGCCCACGCTCAATGCTCTCAGTTCACACCGAGACATGTTTCCTGGGGTGGTGTTTGTGTGGGTTGGTTGGTTAGTGTGTTTCTGCTATGGTCTTATAGTAGGTTTGGAGGTTTCGGTGTTGACCAGTGCTCAAAGTCCACTGGGGAAAAACCCTATGTCCTAGACGGCTCAGCATTGAATGGGTGCCAAAACACATCCCGGTTCAAATGCCTGCCCCCCTAACCTAACATATCCAGGCCAGACCATACTGTATCGTGTGCTTGATCGGCCGCCCAAACTCCTGTACCTAAAAATGATCCGCTGGAATGGATTGATGCATAAACACTCAAGACACTGAAACTTTCTGGAAACTTTTCCCGCTGGAAACTCCCAACTGTCAACTCTTTTTTTTTAATATTCTTTTTTTTAAAGAGTCTTCCTTTTTCTTCTGAAGCTAGGAATTCCCCAACTTAGAATGAGAAGATGAGGGGTAAATGGAGTTTTTAAAAACACTGGTTGTTTTTAGGTGTATGTGTTCCTCTCCGTTTAACTCTGTGAGAAACCATGTTGATGTTACCATAACAAAAGGTTCTATTTTCCCTCAGTTAGGGCGTTTGTAATGCCTGAGGTTTCTTTTCATAGCTGTGAGGTGAATGTGCTTTCCAGACGAAACGTTATGTTTAGCTGTGGCCTCCCCAACTCCACTGGCTAGTTCTGAGACCCTAAGTTAACTGTTGTGGTTCCCAATGACTCAAGTTGCAGCATTGCTGCTAGCAACACCAGGGTTTAGGCTTTGATTCCTGCATACCAAACCTTTGTCCCATTTGCAGAGCTATGAAACACCCCGGTCACCAACAGCCTCTCACACCCAGTCTATTCTACACATGCTCCCAGCCCTCTCATAGTGGTAATAGCTATATGCTGTGGCTTATACATCTCGGCCCCAACCTCCCTCCTCCCTCCTCCCTCACCCCTTACCTCCCTCATTCCCTCTCTCCCTCGTTTAGAGCGATCACTATTTAAACTCCCCTCTGCTCCCCGGTCTTATCAGATCCGTCAGAAGTGAAAGACTATTAAAGAAGGTCCCCAGAGCTTAGTGGTGGGTGGGGGTGTGTGTGTGTGTGTGTGTGTGTGTGTGTGTAGGGGTGTGTGTGTAGTGGTGTAGGTGTGTAGGCTCTCCTTTCCCATCCTGTGAATCACCAATGAGAGCGTGAACTCTGGTGGGAAATGTATTGGCAGCCGATCTGGAAGATTACGGAAACTCAGACTTGTGGGAGGCAGTAAAAAGAGGGAAAATAAGAGTTAGCCATAAACCCATAGAGAGTAAAAATGTGAATAAAGAGTGGTGCTGATCTTTTGACCTTGTGGTTAGAGGCCGGGCCGCCTCACTGCCTGGCAGAGTGGGAACTTTGAAGCGGTTGATGCCTTACAGTTGGACATGCACACACACACACACACACACACACACACACACACACATGGCTGTGCTGGCTGAAGGGTCTGTATACCGTGTCCCCTCTCTGTCTCCCATAGTGAAGGGATGATACGTACAGTACAGATGGGGACTTTGATGGGGGTGGGGCCACAACCACACACTGCAGTCAGAGCCGGCCCTTAGCCTTTTGGGAGCCCTAAGTTGAAATGTTACGAGCAAAACATTGACAACAGAAAGAAAGAAAGGGACATTTTAGAGTTAATTTCCTGCAATTCTACACATTTTTACTATTCTAACTCTCAACAGTAAGTTGAGACCCCCCACTGAGTTCCAAGAAATTAAAAAAAGAACTTCTCAACATCAGGAATGAAGAGGCGACTCCGGGATGCTGGCCTTCTAGGCAGAGTTCCTCTGTCCAGTGTTTGTGTTCTTTTGCCCATTTTCTTTTAATTGGCCAGTCTGAGATATGGCTTTTTTTTTGCAACTCTGCCTAGAAGGCCAGCACCTCGGAGTCGCCCCTTCACTGTTGACGTTGAGACTGGTGTTTTGCGGTACTATTTAATGAAGCTGCCAGTTGAGGACTTGTCTAATCAAATCAAATTGTATTAGTCACATGCGCCGAATACAACAGGTACCCTAACCAACAACGCAGTTAAAAAATATAAAAAAATGCGATAAGAATTAAGAGATAAAAGTGACAAGTAATTAAAGAGCTGCAGTAAAATAACAATAGCGAGACCATATACAGGGGGCTGCCGATACAGAGTCAATGTGTGGGGGTACCGGTTAGTATGTACTTGTCCTCTTGCTCAGCTGTGCACCGGGGCCTCCCACTCCTCTTTCTATTCTGGTTTAGTGCCAGTTTGCGCTGTTCTGTGAAGGGAGTAGTACACAGCATTGTATGAGATCTTCAGTTTCTTGGCAATTTCTCGCATGGAATAGCCTTCATTTCTCAGAACAAGAATAGACTGACGAGTTTCAGAAGAACATTCTTTGTTTCTGGCTATTTTGAGCCTGTAACCGAACCCACAAATGCTGATGCTCCAGATACTCAACTAGTTTAACGAGGCCAGTTTTCAGCTGTGCTAACATAATTGCAAAAGGGTTTTCTAATGATCAATTAGCCTTTTAAAATGATAAACTTGGATTAGCTAACACAACGTGCCATTGGAACACAGGAGTGATGGTTGCTGACAATGGGCCTCTGTACGCCTATGTAGATATTCCATAAAAAATCTGCCGTTTCCAGCTACAATAGTCATTTACAACATGAACAATGTCTACACTGTATTTCTGTATTTTTTGCGTTTCTTTCAAAAACAAGGACATTATATATATTTCCCTGGCCTAGTTCAATCCTAATGCTCTAAGAACATGTCAGCTACTGGACTCTTCTCCTCACCAGTACAGCCCTTGTCATTGGCTCTCAGTCTGAAGCACTGGTCTATGTCGTGTATAGATCAACACAGAGAGAGAGAGAACATTAGTGGATTAAAGGACTTTTCAATTGGACTGCTGTTGAGATGGATACTTAACCCGGATTTGTCATTCGCCAGTTATAGCAGCTGTATTAGGCACTAATGCACGGTATGGGATATGGAATCATGGACGTTATCCCTGATCATAGTGTTTCATATATAAATAACTACCGGCTGGAGAGAGAGAGAGAGGTGGAGGGAGAGAGCGAGAGAGAGCGAATAGTTTGTGTCCTCAGGGGTAGATCTCAGGGTCTCTTGGGGCATCCTATTCACCGTATCAGCAGTCTCAATCACTCCTCTCTTTTAAATCCCTTTCTTCACTCAATCTCGTCATTCACTTTCTCCACTCGTCTGTCATCCTCTCATCTGTGTTGATCAAGCATGGCTGCCGTCATGGGTCCCAGTGTCACGCCTTGGTCATTATATTTTGTGTTTTTGGTATAGTTGGTCAGGCCAGGGTGTGACATGGGTTTATGTGTTGTATTTCGTATTGGGGTTTTGTATTATTGGGATTGCGGTTGAGTAGGGGTGTTGTTAGGCTTGGCTGCCTGAGGCGGTTCTCAATTAAGAGTCAGGTGCTTCTCGTTGTCTCGGATTGGGAACCGTATTTAGGTAGCCTGAGTTCACGTTGTATTTCGTGGGTGATTTTACCTGTCTTTGTGTATTCACCAGATAGGCTGTATAGTTTCACGTTCCGTTTGTTGTTTTGTATCTCACAGTTATTTCATGTATCGCTATTTCCTTTATTAAAGCACATGAGTAACCTACACGCTGCATTTCGGTCCGACTCTCTTTCTACAAACGAAGAACGCCGTTACAGAATCACCCACCGTAAACGGACCGAGCAGCGTGTAAACTGGCAGGAGCTAAAGGACGACGTTATGGACAGTAGAAGCATGGAGTATACTACGTGGGAAGAAATCGACAGGTGGGCGGCCGATCCAGAGCGAGTGCAGGAGCCCGCCTGGGATTCCCTACAGCAGTGCGAAGAGGGCTACAGGCTAATGGAGTCAAAAAGGAAAACACGGCGACGCAGAGCGAAAACCGAAAGTAACGGGGGAAAGCGCAGAGAGAGAGTGGCTGAGTCAGGAGTCAGACCTGAGCCTACTCTCCCTGTTAATCGTGAAGAACAGTTGCAGTGGGAGAGACTGCACCATTTGGAGATTTGGACATGGGAGGAGGAATTAGACGGTAAAGGACCCTGGGCGCAGCCGGGAGAATATCGCCATCCCAAGGAGGAAATAGAAGCAGCTAAAGCGGAGAGGCGCAGGTATGAGGAAGCAGCACGGCGACGCAGTTGGAAACCGGAAAGTCACCCCAAAAAAATTATTGGGGGGGGGCTAGAAGGGAGAATAGTTATGCCAGGTAGGAAACCTGCGCATACTCCCTGTGCTCACCGTTGGGCTAGAGAGACCGGGCAGGCACCGTGTTATGCTATGGAGCGCACGGTGTTTCCAGTGCGGGTGCAGAGCCAGCTGCGACACATACCAGCTCTTCCTATTGGCCGGGCTAGAGTGGGCATCGAGCCAGGTAAGCTTGGGCAGGCTCGGTGCTCAAGAGCTCCAGTGCGCCTGCACGGTCCGGTCTATCCAGAGCCACCTCTACACAACAGTCCTCCGGTAGCAGCTCCCCGCACCAGGCTTCCTGTGCGTGTCCTCGATCAAATACCACCAGTTCCAGCACCACGCACCAGGCCTTCAGTGCGCCTCGCCTGTTCAACACAGCCAGAGCCTTCCTTCCCTCCTACGCTGTTGGAGTCTCCCGCCTGTTCAACACAGCCAGAGCCTTCCTTCCCTCCTACGCTGTCGGAGTCTCCCGCCTGTTCAGCGCAGCCAGAGCCTGTCTCCTCTCCTGCGCTGCCGGAGCCTCCCGCCTGTTCAGCGCAGCCAGAGCCTGTCTCCTCTCCTGCGCCGCCGGAGTCTCCCGCCTGTTTAGCGCAGCCAGAGCCTTTCTCCTCTCCTGCGCTGCCGGAGTCTCCCGTCTGCCCAGCACCGCCAGTCTGTCCAGCGCCGCCTGTGCTCCCAGTCTGTCCAGCGTCGCCAGTCTGTCCAGCGTCGCCAGTCTGCCAGGATCCGCCAGCCAGTCTGCCAGGATCCGCCAGTCTGCCAGGATCCGCCAGAAGTGCCAGTCTGCCAGAGATCTGCGGATCCGCAGAGGTGCCAGTCTGCCAGGATCCGCCAGAGGTGCCAGTCTGCCAGGATCCGCCAGAGGTGCCAGTCTGCCAGGATCCGCCAGAGGTGCCAGTCTGCCAGGATCCGCCAGAGGTGCCAGTCTGCCAGGATCCGCCAGAGGTGCCAGTCTGCCAGGATCCGCCAGAGGTGCCAGTCTGCCAGGATCCGCCAGAGGTGCCAGTCTGCCAGGATCCGCCAGAGGTGCCAGTCTGCCAGGATCCGCCAGAGGTGCCAGTCTGCCAGGATCCGCCAGAGGTGCCAGTCTGCCAGGATCCGCCAGAGGTGCCAGTCTGCCAGGATCCGCCAGAGGTGCCAGTCTGCCAGGATCCGCCAGAGGTGCCAGTCTGCCAGGATCCGCCAGAGGTGCCAGTCTGCCAGGATCCGCCAGAGGTGCCAGTCTGCCAGGATCCGCCAGAGGTGCCAGTCTGCCAGGATCCGCCAGAGGTGCCAGTCTGCCAGGATCCGCCAGAGGTGCCAGTCTGCCAGGATCCGCCAGAGGTGCCAGTCTGCCAGGATCCGCCAGAGGTGCCAGTCTGCTCCGCCAGGGTCCAGTCTGCCAGGATCCGCCAGAGGTGCCAGTCTGCCAGGATCCGCCAGAGGTGCCAGTCTGCCAGGATCCGCCAGAGGTGCCAGTCTGCCAGGATCCGCCAGAGGTGCCAGTCTGCCAGGATCCGCCAGAGGTGCCAGTCTGCCAGGATCCGCCAGAGGTGCCAGTCTGCCAGGATCCGCCAGAGGTGCCAGTCTGCCAGATCCGCCAGAGGTGCCAGTCTGCCAGGATCCGCCAGAGGTGCCAGTCTGCCAGGATCCGCCAGAGGTGCCAGTCTGCCAGGATCCGCCAGAGGTGCCAGTCTGCCAGGATCCGCCAGAGGTGCCAGTCTGCCAGGATCCGCCAGAGGTGCCAGTCTGCCAGGATCCGCCAGAGGTGCCAGTCTGCCAGGATCCGCCAGAGGTGCCAGTCTGCCAGGATCCGTCTGCAGAGGTGCCAGTCTGCCAGGATCCGCCAGAGGTGCCAGTCTGCCAGGATCCGCCAGAGGTGCCAGTCTGCCAGGATCCGCCAGAGGTGCCAGTCTGCCAGGATCCGCCAGAGGTGCCAGTCTGCCAGGATCCGCCAGAGGTGCCAGTCTGCCAGGATCCGCCAGAGGTGCCAGTCTGCCAGGATCCGCCAGAGGTGCCAGTCTGCCAGGATCCGCCAGAGGTGCCAGTCTGCCAGGATCCGCCAGAGGTGCCAGTCTGCCAGGATCCGCCAGAGGTGCCAGTCTGCCAGGATCCGCCAGAGGTGCCAGTCTGCCAGGATCCGCCAGAAGTGCCAGTCAGCCAGGATCTGCCAGTCTGCAGAGAGCTGTCAGCCTGCATGGAGCAGTCAGAGCTGTCAGTCTGCATAGAGCAGCTAGATCCGCCAGCCAGCCAGGAGTTACCGGAGCCTACTACCTGTCTGAGCTTCATCTCAGTACTGGGCGTCCTCTCAGTACTGGGCGTCCTCTCAGTACTGGGCATCCTCTCAGTACTGGGCTTCCCCTCGGTCCCGGGCTTCCCCTCGGTCCCGGGCATCCCCTCGGTCCCGGGCATCCCTCGGTCCCGGGCATCCCCTCGGTCCCGAGCTGCCTCTGTTCCGAGCTGCCCCTCAGTCCCGAGCTGCCCCTCTGTCCCGGGCTGCCCCTCTGTCCCGGGCTGCCCCTCTGTCCCGAGATGCCCTTCTGTCCCGAGCTGCCCCTCTGTCCTGAGCTGCCCCTCTGTCCTGAGCTGCCCCTCTGTCCCGAGCTGCCCCTCGGTCCCGAGCTGCCCCTCTGTCCCGAGCTGCCCCTCTGTCCCGAGCTGCCCCTCTGTCCCGAGCTGTCCCTCTGTCCCGAGCTGCCCCTCTGTCCCGAGCTGCCCCTCAGTTATGTGGGGATCAGGGTGAGGACTATTAGGCCATGGTCGGCGGAGAAGGTGGATTATCCCAGGACGCGAAGGGGAGGAACTAGGACATTCATGGAGTGGGGTCCACGTCCCGAGCCAGAACCGCCACCATGGACAGACGCCCACCCGGACCCTCCCTATGCTCTTGAGGTGCGTCCCGGAATCCGCACCTTAGGGGGGGGGGGGTTCTGTCACGCCTTGGTCATTATATTTTGTGTTTTTGGTATAGTTGGTCAGGCCAGGGTGTGACATGGGTTTATGTGTTGTATTTCGTATTGGGGTTTTGTATTATTGGGATTGCGGTTGAGTAGGGGTGTTGTTAGGCTTGGCTGCCTGAGGCGGTTCTCAATTAAGAGTCAGGTGCTTCTCGTTGTCTCGGATTGGGAACCGTATTTAGGTAGCCTGAGTTCACGTTGTATTTCGTTGGTGATTGTACCTGTCTTTGTGTATTCACCAGATAGGCTGTATAGTTTCACGTTCCGTTTGTTGTTTTGTATCTCACAGTTATTTCATGTATCGCTATTTCCTTTATTAAAGCACATGAGTAACCTACACGCTGCATTTCGGTCCGACTCTCTTTCTACAAACGAAGAACGCCGTTACACCCAGGTCGCGTAAATTATGAAGAGAAGCGCTTGGCGTGCCACTGTACCTGATGAAGCTCTCTGTGCCTGGCGATTTGTTAAAGGTACATCTCTGCAGTGGTCTAAGGCATTGCATTGCATTGCTAGCTGTGCCACCAGAGACTCTGGGTTCGAGCCCAGGCTCTGTCGCATCCGGCCGCGACCGGGAGGTCCATGGGGCGACGCACAATTGGCCTAGCGTCGTCCGGGTTAGGGAGGGTTTGGCCAGTAGGGATATCCTTGTCTCATCGCACACTAGCAACTCCTGTGGCGGGCCGGGCGCAGTGCACGCTATCCAGGTCGCCAGGTGCACGGTGTTTCCTCCGACACATTGGTGCGGCTGGCTTCCGGGTTGGATGCGCACTGTGTTAAGAAGCAGTGCGGCTTGGTTGGGTTGTGTTTCGGAGGACGCATGGCTTTCGACCTTCTTCTCTCCCGAGCCCGTACGGGAGTTGTAGCGATGAGACAAGATAGTAACTACTAACAATTGGAAACCACGAAATAGGGGAGAAAAATATATATATATTTTAATAAGGTCTCTGATAAAAATGTCTTTAACCTCTGGATGGCTATGAAAACACTTTTACTCAGATGAACGTTGAGTGTGATTCAGTGAGACTTGACTTTAAAGCACAGTATGATGTTCAGTGTCTTGGTTAAGCTGCTGTGATATGACTGAAGAAGAACCAGTCTTTCTGGCGACAACTTAGTCCTCCTGGCCCTTATAAAAATAAATTTAACCACCATCCCCCTTCAGTCTTGACTTTACATCAGGGCTGTTTTCAAGCAGCCACTTTCTGAGGACCTTTCAATTTAAGATTCTCAATCACAGACCGGATGAAGCAAAAATGGTGTCTTGCGAAGTGAAATCGCTTGTCTTGCTTCGTCACGTCGAACAACTGGACCTGACAGAGACAGTTTTCCAGAAAATCTTTTACAGGCCGTCGTAAAATACTTCTTCAGGCTTCCAGAAGTTATGGATTAGCATATTCTCTTGGGATTGGTTGATTGTGGATGCGTTACATTAATAAGGCCTTCTCTGTAAGATGTTTCAGCAGAGAGATAGATGGATCTCTTTTTTGCCACCTTGTGAAAACTGCAATATATCTTCATTTTAACAGGCCGCTATAAATGTCACACTGTAGATATTTTCTTAATGAAAACATCACCCTGTGTCCAAAGTTTGATAAATGGAGCTGGTTTGAGGGGAACTTTGGGAGTCTTGAGTTCTCCAGTTGTGTTCTGAAAGCTAGTCTGACTGCTGCCTACAGGCCCTGTCTGTCCGTCAAGCCCACAGTCCGCTTGTAAAATACTAGCGTAAAATACAATCTGTTTTTCAATAGCCTCCGTTATTAGAAAGGTAATCCAACAATTCTGTCCTCTTTATTTATTTTCTTTCTTTCTCTCTCTTTCTCCTTTCTTTCTTTCTTTCTTTCTCGCTCTCTCTTTCTTCTTTCTCCTTTCTTTCTCTCTTCTCTTTTTTTCTTTCTTTCTTTCTTTTTTTTTCTTTCATTCTTTCTTTCTTTCCATCTTTCTTTCTTTGCACATCAAAAAGAGTGTGGAATGCAACCGGCATATCGTGTGCATCACGTCTATCTACCTTTTCATATTTTTTTCTTTGCCTGCATGAATTACTAGACCTGCAACAGGAGCTTTATCACAGTCCTTTACCGTACACAGCGTACAGTTATGTCAAGAGCCTCAATTTTCTTTGGAGGTTGCATTGCATTCTGTAATGAGGGTTAAAGTATGTGAAAGCTTTAGTTAGTCAGGCAGCTGTCAGTTTGCTTTCAGCTCTCAGAGTGACTTTCCCTTGGCCCATCTTCCCACGGTTTTATGCAAACGTACTGCCGCGCTGCTGACATCAATTTACCCTTGAAAGCTACAGCATGGGCCCATTTACGATACAGCTGCTTTTATAAAAACAGCTACTGAGAGAGAGAGCGCGATACAGAAAGACAAAAAGGGGGGGGGGGGGTATAGAGCGAGATAAGTCGTACATTTCACTCCACACATCTTATTTGTAGAAGCTGCATGCAGAAATGCAGGTATTTACTTTGACCTGTAGCACACCCATTTCCTGCTACTTTCTAGTTGTCTCTGAGAGTGAATGGGAGGGGTGTGCTCAGGGGTGTGTAGTGATCCTTGTGGTCCTGCTGTTATGAACGGAGCCTCGTGTTGAACCCTGCAGCGCATCCCCAGAAACGAGTTCACACTGATGGGCCCAGAGGGAGAGATGGGGAAAGGAAAGGGGAATCGGAGACACTTTCCACTCTCGTCTTCTCTGCACCCACACTCTTTCTCTCGTCTCCTCTGCACCCACACTCTTTCTCTCGTCTCCTCTGCACCCACACTCTTTCTCTCGTCCCCTCTGCACCCACACTCTTTCTCTCGTCTCCTCTGCACCCACACTCTTTCTCTCGTCTCCTCTGCACCCACACTCTTTCTCTCGTCTCCTCTGCACCCACACTCTTTCTCTCGTCTTCTCTGCACCCACACTCTTTCTCTCGTCTCCTCTGCACCCACACTCTTTCTCTCGTCTTCTCTGCACCCACACTCTTTCTCTCATCTCCTCTGCACCCACACTCTTTCTCTCGTCTTCTCTGCACCCACACTCTTTCTCTGGTCTCCTCTGCACCCACACTCTTTCTCTGGTCTCCTCTGCACCCACACTCTTTCTCTCGTCTCCTCTGCACCCACACTCTTTCTCTCGTCTCCTCTGCACCCACACTCTTTCTCTCTCGTCTCCTCTGCACCCACACTCTTTCTCTCGTCTCCTCTGCACCCACACTTTCTCTCGTCTCCTCTGCACCCACACTCGTTCTCTCGTCTTCTCTGCACCCACACTCTTTCTCTCGTCTCCTCTGCACCCACACTCTTTCTCTCGTCTCCTCTGCACCCACACTCTTTCTCTCGTCTCCTCTGCACCCACACTCTTTCTCTCGTCTCCTCTGCACCCACACTCTTTCTCTCGTCTTCCTCTGCACCCACACTCTTTCTCTCTCCTCTGCACCCACACTCTTTCTCTCGTCTCCTCTGCACCCACACTCTTTCTCTCGTCTCCTCTGCACCCACACTCTTTCTCTCGTCTCCTCTGCACCCACACTCTTTCTCTCGTCTCCTCTGCACCCAGACTCTTTCTCTCGTCTCCTCTGCACCCACACTCATTCTCTCGTCTTCTCTGCACCCACACTCATTCTCTCGTCTCCTCTGCACCCACACTCTTTCTCTCGTCTTCTCTGCACCCACACTCTTTCTCTCGTCTCCTCTGCACCCACACTCTTTCTCTCGTCTCCTCTGCACCCACACTCTTTCTCTCGTCTCCTCTGCACCCACACTCTTTCTCTCGTCTCCTCTGCACCCACACTCTTTCTCTCGTCTCCTCTGCACCCACACTCTTTCTCTCGTCTCCTCTGCACCCACACTCTTTCTCTCGTCTTCTCTGCTCCTCCTCTCCTCTCTCTCCACAGTGTGTTCATAACAGGGTAGCTTTGTGTGTGTTGCCAGCTGTAAATGTATGATAAGATGGTTTGTGTGTTCCAGTGTATCTCGCTCTGCAGTTAGTACACTCACACACCCAGTTTGTATTAAAGGGAAAGCTGATAAAAATGACCCTTGCCTCTTGTGAGCCTAGTGAGGTTCCGTCCATTCTGTCTTCCCTTGAAGAGGGATCAGCGAGGGATGGAGAGACGGGTCTCCAGGGTAAGTTATCTCAGGATCCCAGAGAGAGGAACACACACACACACACACACACACACACACACACACACACACACACACACACAAGACTATTATTAGGCCTCAGGGCCACAGACAGGAAATTAAAAACATCTTAATAATTGATGAACTATGAAGTGATCACTTCTCAGCCTCCACATATTGGTTGCTCGGTTCAGGGTCATTTAAGCCTGCCCAATCAATACTTTCAATAAGAGACTGAAAGACAGAGAGATGGAGTACACAGAGGGAGTCCTGTGGTTTGTGTGTGTGGCTTGGTGGTTGATAGTGTTGTTTTCCCTAACCTTTACCCTGGCTGTTTACGCAGATGCCTTTTAAATAGCTCGTCTAGTTGGAGAGTCGGCACTGTCTGTCCGAAAACCCTTCTGTATCAACACTGCTTCAGCGCCTTCCAATCAGACGGCGAGTGAGAGACGTAGACAAGGGGGGGTCGGTGTTAATGGCTTTATTGGAACGATATTAGTTATTTTAAGGCCGTTATCTATCTACCTCTTCTCACTGGAAAAGGGGAATAAAGGAGGAATAAAGGAGGAGGAGAGAGAGGAGAGCAGCTGCCATCTGTCTGGAGTAATAGCCTGCGGACAGCATTAACTGATCGCTGGATGTGTGGTTGCTAATGTAAGGGGATGGCTTGTCTGTGTCTGTGCGTATGCGCGTGCGAGCGAGATCTAATGTAAGTCGAAGGCTAATATCCACCATGTCACTGCTGCTTTTCTCCAAGCATCACCCACAGACACCCCTCCTCCTTTTCCACGGAATCTTGTGACTTTGTCACTGTACTCCAATGCTGAGAAAGTTCACATTGGATATGTCCACGCTGTTCCCCACTTCTAGCATGTTGCTGTACTTGCTCCTGATAGGTTGCGTGCGCCGTTTTGACACATTAAGTGTGACTAGTGTGAGAGCTGGTGTTGTAGCCACTGGTTGTGACTCATGTCCTCTGGGTCTAGTAGAGCCAATAGGGATCTGATTAGAGTGAAAAGGTCAGAGCAGCCGTCTGCCGTTAATACTGCGGAGAGGGGGCTGGAAGGAGAGGGGGCTGGAGGGAGAGGGGGCTGGAGGGAGAGGGGCTGGAGGGAGAGGGGGCTGGAGAGAGAGGGGGCTGGAGGGAGAGGGGCTGGAGAGAGGGGCTGGAGTGAGGGGGCTGGAGGGAGAGGGGGCTGGAGAGAGAGGGGGCTGGAGGGAGAGGGGGCTGAGGGGAGAGGGGTGGCCGGAGAGAGAGGGGGGCCGGAGGGAGAGGGGAAAGAGGAATGAGAGAAGAATGGGAGGAGGAGACGACAATGTGATTTGAAATAAGCCATCATGTTTAATTAATGCGATCATCACCGTCCATACCTTTTTGAACCAGGTTTACCCTCCTCCGTCTCCCTGCAGCCGTAGGCAGTGTGTGTATGGGGAGCCTGTTGCAGACTAATGGCACGTGGGTCAGCTGTTTGTTCACCTGCTAATAACCCATCCGCAACCGCCCAACTATATGTGATGACGTGAAAAGCGATTGGCGTGGAGGATATTTGGCGGGTGTACAGTTGGGCTCTAAAGCTTATGCACTAATGCCAGATAGCCTAAAATAATGAAAGAAAAAATGCAGTGTGGCCTATAAGGTATTGTTTACTTTTTGTTCAATCCGCACAGAGTGTGGGTTATGAGTCAACCCGCGCATCACTATTGCAGGACACATGGCTTGCGCGGATTATCCATATTGACCTCTGTGATGTGTTAGGCCAGACAGAGTTCTTCTGTCTGTGCTCTGACTTTGACGTGCGTGCGGCCGGCTGCCCCTTTGATGCTGGTGTGACTTGGCGTATGTCACACTCTAAGGTCAGGTCATTCCTGTGCGGTCAGTGATCTGATTGGCCGAAGAGTAGCTGTATCCCGCGGCAACCACACAGGGGATCCGTCTGACCAATAGCACGCCCCAGCTGCTCTCAGCGTGGATCGATGTGTGTGTGTGTGTGCGTACGTGCGTGCGTGCGTGCGTGCGTGCGTGTGTCTTGTATGTGTGATCACTGCATACGTGGCTCAGTGGCGGCCCCAGAAACACCTCCCAGTCTGTGTTATGTGGGATCACAGACTGTCTATTAGACCACTCTACTGATGTGATTATAACCATATCCATCCAAGGTGTATTTGCTTCTAGGCTATCGAGAACAATGATGTCATTCCACCAGTACTATAGCTATGCTAGAGGGGAGATAATGAGGAGAGGAGAGGATGAGGGAGAAGGATAGGCTATAGCTCATCACTATCACAACAGAAGGCCTGGGGGCTGGGTGTGTGCGCGTGTGTGTGTGTGTTTGGGGATCACAATGGATCCTCGGAGGACTGCTACAGGGCCAGAGGCCTAGCTAATTAAGAGGGTGTGTGGGTCTGTCTGTGTGTGTGTGTCTGGGAGCATGTCTCCCTCGCTTCCATGTTTTGGGGGGATATTTGTCCTTTGATGTTAATTATATGAGGCCTGGGAGAGACTGTGTGTTTGAGTCACGGGCACATTTTCCAATGACTACAAAAAGACCCCTGGTCTGTGGCCAATGGGATCAAAGAATACAGGGTCGGAAGTCTAAGTCTGCCCTCAGCGATAGACTCGGATTGTGTTTGGATTTGAATAACGTGTGTGTGTGTGTGTGTGTTTAAATGTGCGGATTCAGGCCTTTTTAATATTAAATGTGTTTTGGGGGGTACGATGCGTTGTTTGATGTGTGTCTGTGGCCTTGGAGCTGCATCAGTATAGAATGTGGCTGACCATAGAAGACAGTGACACAATGCCACAGAAGATCAAAGAGGCTTTGACAGAGAGACGTGTGTGTTTAGAGTCCGAATGGCAGTACGCTACGCATTAGAAGTCAAGAGTGTGCAGTAAGTCTTCAAGCTAGACTGTCCACACACACACAGCACTACCTGTAGTCCTTACTTGGGGTTGATGTGTGTGTTTCTCACCTACTCCGTAGTGCAGCACCTGAAGACAGTAGCTCGTCGCTCCACCAGTCTGTCAGTCTGTCTGTCTGTGCTTGATGTTGCCAATAGTGATGCAGCAATATGATGTTTTTGGCCGATACAGATATCCAATATTTTCCTTGCCAAAAAAGTAACAATACCAATATCCGATATTTCAAATTTTAGCGGCCTTTTAAGCATTCTAGTTCAGTTAAATAGTTGAGAGAGACACACACACACACACACACACACACACACACACACACAGTTATTTTGTTGGCATTTACATTTGTCCCCATTACCAGTAAATCATCATCAAAACCTATTTCTTTCACTTACTTGCTGTGCTGTTTCATTGTTCATTTGTTCAGTCTCAACCATCATCATAGTTTCATCTCTGTCTGTCCGCGCCCTCTCTTCCTCACTGTCACTGTGTCCGTATCCATCTTGTCCAGCTGTGTCTGTAACATTTCGCGTAAACCCTGTTTCTTGTCTGCATCGAAGTAGCGGTCCTTGTACCAAGCATCGAGCACGGTGGCAACACAGTAAAGAGGCTCAGAGAGAATGCCACCGAATCACTTGTTCACAGCCTCGAGTAGAGTACTTTTCCAAGTTAAGCCGACGGTCTGTGTTGGCATTTTTGTTGAACGGGTGTTTCAGGGCCATGACAGGGTCTGCACCGGACACAGTGGAGCTTATTTCTCGAGTCAGTTGTTTGAGTGGAGCTGGGAGTGTTCATGTTTCCAAGTTTCAAACATGTTCTCAAATGCCATTGAAATGGCAGCAGCGGTATGAGAAGCAGCACATTCTTCAGCATGCAATACGGCTTCCCTCAGTACGAAGTCCTCGTCGACCCACTGTGCTGTCAGACTCATAAAGCTCATGGGGCTGACGTCGCTGGTCCAAATGTCAGTCGTGAAGCAGCGACGCCCATAGCAAGCAGTACACGGACGCTGTGTAACTCAGGTAGGGCAACATCTGGAAAAATAGCGCCTACTTGGTAGTGTGTACCGGTGCTCGACCAGTCGGCGAATGCCAACATCACCCACGACAGAGAACGATTGATTGTCAAGGGAAATGAATTCCGTTATCTTGGGGTTAATGGATTTCATCTTTGTGTTGTCTCTCTGAAATGTTCTTACTCTTTCAAATGACTGTTCGACTTCTTGACTGCTCGATCCACACAGCGGACATTGTGGGCTCGGTTAGGACTGCTGTGTTGCACGTGCGACGCTATATTTTTTTGTGGTGTCATTACATCATCTACCTATGTTATATACAGTGGGGCAAAAAAGTATTTAGTCAGCCACCAATTGTGCAAGTTCTCCCACTTAAAAAGATGAGAGAGGCCTGTAATTTTCATCATAGGTACACTTCAACTATGACAGACAAAATAAGAAAAATAATCCAGAAAATCACATTGTAGGATTTTTAATTAATTTATTTGCAAATTATGGTGGAAAATAAGTATTTGGTCAATAACAAAAGTGTATCTCAATACTTTGTTATATACCCTTTGTTGGCAATGACAGAGGTCAAACGTTTTCTGTAAGTCTTCACAAGGTTTTCACACACTGTTGCTGGTATTTTGGCCCATTCCTCCATGCAGATCTCCTCTAGAGCAGTGATGTTTTGGGGCTGTTGCTGGGCAACACAGACTTTCAACTCCCTCCAAAGATTTTCTATGGGGTTGAGATCTGGAGACTGGCTAGGCCACTCCAGGACCTTGAAATGCTTCTTACGAAGCCACTCCTTCGTTGCCTGGGCGGTATGTTTGGGATATTGTCACGCTGAAAGACCCAGCCACGTTTCATCTTCAATGCCCTTGCTGATGGAAGGAGGTTTTCACTCAAAATCTCACAATACATGGCCCCATTCATTCTTTCCTTTACACGGATCAGTCGTCCTGGTCCCTTTGCAGAAAACAGCCCCAAAGCATGATGTTTCCACCCCCATGCTTCACAGTAGGTATGGTGTTCTTTGGATGCAACTCAGCATTCTTTGTCCTCCAAATACGACGAGTTTAGTTTTTACCAAAAAGTTATATTTTGGTTTGATCTGACCATATGACATTCTCCCAATCTTCTTCTGGATCATCCAAATGCTCTCTAGCAAACTTCAGACGGGCCTGGACATGTACTGGCTTAAGCAGGGGGACATGTCTGGCACTGCAGGATTTGAGTCCCTGGCGGCGTAGTGTGTTACTGATGGTAGGCTTTGTTACTTTGGTCCCAGCTCTCTGCAGGTCATTCACTAGGTCCCCCCGTGTGGTTCTGGGATTTTTGCTCACTGTTCTTGTGATCATTTTGACCTCACGGGGTGAGATCTTGCGTGGAGCCCCAGATCAAGGGAAATTATCAGTGGTCTTGTATGTCTTCCATTTCCTAATAATTGCTCCCACAGTTGATTTCTTCAAACCATTGCAGATTCAGTCTTCCCAGCCTGGTGCAGGTCTACAATTTTGTTTCTGGTGTCCTTTGACAGCTCTTTGGTGTTGGCCATAGTGGAGTTTGGAGTGTGACTGTTTGAGGTTGTGGACAGGTGTCTTTTATACTGATAACAAGTTCAAACAGATGCCATTAATATAGGTAACGAGTGGAGGATAGAGGAGCCTCTTAAAGAAGAAGTTACAGGTCTGTGAGAGCCAGAAATCTTACTTGTTTGTAGGTGACCAAATACTTATTTTCCACCATAATTTGCAAATCTTTTCTCTGTGTATATCAATGATGTTGCTCTTGCTGCGGGCGATTCCCTGATCCACCTCTATGCAGACGACACCATTCTATACACTTTCGGCCCGTCATTGGACACTGTGCTATCTAACCTCCAATCGAGCTTCAATGCCATACAACACTCCTTCCGTGGCCTCCAACTGCTCTTAAACGCTAGTAAAACCAAATGCATGCTTTTCAACCGATCGCTGCCTGCACCCGCTTGCCCGACTAGCATCACCACACTGGATGGTTCCGACCTTGAATATGTGGACACCTATAAGTACCTAGGTGTCTGGCTAGACTGCAAACTCTCCTTCCAGACCCATATCAAACATCTCCAATCGAAAATCAAATCAAGAGTCGGCTTTCTATTCCGCAACAAAGCCTCCTTCACTCACGCTGCCAAGCTTACCCTAGTAAAACTGACTATCCTACGATCCTCGACTTCGCGATGTCATCTACAAAATGGCTTCCAACACTCTTCTCAGCAAACTGGATGCAGTTTATCACAGTGCCATCCGTTTTGTCACTAAAGCACCTTATACTACCCACCACTGCGACTTGTATGCTCTAGTCGGCTGGCCCTACGCTTCATATTCGTCGCCAGACCCACTGGCTCCAGGTCATCTACAAGGCCATGCTAGGCAAAGCTCCACCTTATCTCAGCTCACTGGTCACGATGGCAACACCCATCCGTAGCACGCGCTCCAGCAGGTGTATCTCATTGAGCATCCCCAAAGCCAACACCTCATTCGACGCCGCCTTCGTTCCAGTACTCTGCTGCCTGTGACTGGAACGAATTGCAAAAATCGCTGAAGTTGGAGACTTTTATCTCCCTCACCAACTTCAAACATCAGCTATCTGAGCAGCTAACCGATCGCTGCAGCTGTACATAATCTATTGGTAAATAGCCCACCCATTTTCACCTACCTCATCCCCACAGTTTTTATTTATTTACTTTTCTGCTCTTTTGCACACAAATATCTCTACCTGTACATGATCATCTGATCATTTATCACTCCAGTGTTAATCTGCAATATTGTAATTATTCGCCTACCTCCTCATGCCTTTTGCACACATTGAATATAGACTCCCCTTTTTTTCTCTACTGTGTTATTGACTTGTTAATTGTTTACTCCATGTGTAACTCTGTGTTGTCTGTTCACTCTGCTATGCTTTATCTTGGCCAGGTCGCAGTTGCAAATGAGAACTTGTTCTCAACTAGCCTACCTGGTTAAATAAAGGTGAAATAAAAAATTAAAAAATAAAATTCATTAAAAATCCTACAATGTGATTTTTTTATTTTTTTATTATCATTTTGTCTGTCATAGTTGAAGTGTACCAATGATGACAATTACAGGCCTCTCTCATCTTTTTAAGTGGGAGAACTTGCACAATTGGTGGCTGACTAAATACTTTTTTGCCCCACTGTATGTATGTAAAACAGACACGAAGGTAGAAATGAAATAATGTGATGCAGGTCAACTGTGTTATAAGTACAATGCCTTCAGAAAGTATTCATACCCCTTGGATTATTCCACATTTTGTTGTGTCAGAGCCTAAATTCAAAATTCGTTAAATTCGTTTTTTTCTCTCACTCATCTACACGCAATACCCCATAATGACAAAGTGAAACCCTTTTTTTTTCATTCTTTTCAATATTCTTCAAGCTCTGTCAATTTGGTTGGTTACATTTTTCTAGACAATCATTTGCAGGTCTTTCAATACATTTTCAAGTACATTTAAGTCAAGACTGTACCTCGCCCACTCAGGAACTTTCACTGTCTTCTTGCTAGGCATCTCCAGTGTAGATTTGACCTTGTGTTTTAGTTTATTGTCCTGCTGAAAGGTGAATTCATCTCCCAGTGTCAGGTGAAAAGCAAACTGAACCAGGTTTTCCTCTAAGGATTTGACCAGTGCTTAGCTCCATTCAGTTTTTTGTTCCTGAAGAACTCCCCGGTCCTTAATGATTACAAGCATACCCATAACATGACGCAACGACCAGTATGCTTGAAAATATGAAGAGTGGTACTCAGGAATATGTTGTATTGGATTTGCCCAAAACATAACATCTTATTTTCAATGACGGCCTAGGAACAGTGGGTTAACTGCCTGTTCAGGGGCAGAACGACAGATTTGTACCCTGTCAGCTCGGGGATTTGAACTTGCAACCTTCCGGTTACTAGTCCAACGCTCTAACCACTAGGCTACCCTGCCGCCCCACGTTCAGGTAGAAAAGGGTTATTCAATGTCTGCTTCTTATTTTTTTAAACACCAATAGGTGCCCTTCTTTGCTTTGGAAAACCATCCTGGTCTTTGTGGTTGGATCTGTGTTTAAAATTCACTGCTTAAATTATGGACCTTACAGATAATTGATTGTATGTGTGGGGTACAGAGAGGAAGTAGTCATAAAAAAAATTACAAACTATTGCACACAAATGTGACTTGTTAAACAAATGTTTACTCCTGAACTTATTTAGGCTTGCCATTACAGATGTTGAATACTTATCGACTCAAGACTTTTCAGCTTTACATTTTTGATGAATTTGTAAACATTTCTAAAAACACAATTCCACTGACATTATGGGGAATTGGTGTTTCGTCAAGTGACACACAATATGTAACGTAACAAAATATGGAAACAGTCCAGGGGTGTGAATACTTTTTGAAGGAACAGTTCAAATGCGTTTAATTATTTAAGCAATTTGATGCACTGAATTAGGGTCATCTTTAAGCTCTTAAAATGAACTTTTAGATAAATTACATTTCAGTAAAATTGCCTCATAAGATTATAATTGTGTTTTGTGCATAGTTTTTTTTGTTGACCGGTTTTAGGAAGAGTAATCCCATGTAGAAAATGTCTGTTCTCCTGTAAATAACCTTTTTCAAATCTGACCCCCATAAGAATGTAGTTAAATAGCCCTGCTCTAGTCCCTCAACAGCACAGCTACTGTAAGAGAGCTCAGAGTACCTTAAGAGTTAAAGACTCTACTTTGAGGCATGAAAGGGCATTGAAATTGCTTAGGAACTGTGCACACTTTAGAGAGGTGTGTGTCCACTTGGAGACACCAGTTAGTCCTCTCACTCAAAGCCTCGTCATTTATTTGTCTTACGTTGCACCTACCCCGCCACATTTTCCAGGAACAGTGTTGTTACTGAATGTCTTGGAAAGTACAGTCAATGTAAAATGCACGTAAAACAAACTGGAATGTTTGGAATCGGTCTCTTGTCAGGTGAACTGTTGTGTGTTAACTTGTTCTATTCTCTCCAAACTGTTCCCTTTCCAGTTGCTACTATGGTAATGCATTTCAATTCAGCCCGATCCACACAGGCCACTTCCCACCAATGTAAAGGGTTAAATAACAAATACACATTTATTTGAACCCAGGTCATGTGTGTGCGCACAATTATGGTTCATACCCTTGTTTTGAAAGCCAAAAGAGAGAGAGCGTGTGTGTGTTTGTGTGTCGGTCTCTGTGTGCATCAGTGCCTTCAATGCCTCGATGCTGACTAATTTTCAGAGTAGTAATAGCTGTTTGCTGTTCTGAAGCCTTGTCCCTGTGGCGTGTGTGTGTGTGTGTGTGTGTGTGTGTGTGTGTGTGTGTGTGTGTGTGTGTGCGCGCGCATGTGCGCATGTGTGTGCGCGTGTGTGCACGCACGTGTGTGTGTGTCTAGGTTTATCTGTGACTCGGTGGATTGACTTTGTTTTGTGCGCGTGTGTGTGCGCGTGTGTGCACGCACGTGTGTGTGTGTCTAGGTTTATCTGTGACTCGGTGGATTGACTTTGTTTTCTCTGGTCTTCTTGAAATGTCACTGTGTGTTGTGTTTCAGGTAGAACTGGTGAAGCACCAGATATGTGTGGTCTTGTCAAAGCGGTGGAACACGTTGAGGAAAATTACTTTTATTTCAATCAAATCACATTGTATTTGTCACATACACATGGTTAGCAGACGTTAATGCGAGGATAGCGAAATGCTTGTGCTTCTAGTTCCGACAATGCAGTAATATCCAACGCGTAATCTAACCTAACAATTTCACAACAACTACCTTAAACACACAAGTGTAAAGGAATGAATAAGAATATGTACATAAACAAATATATATATATATGAATGAGTGATGGTAAACAACAACAACCTCTGCTAATTGGCTGTTTGCTCCTCACATTTCAGTCCCCGTGGCAGTTAACAACTGTCCTGTGTCCAAGTGGAAGCACATGTTTTATGGATTGATGTGAAAGTATTGGTCTAATTGGATTTGTGGTGTTGGTTATAAACTCCTGGTTGAAAGGCCTGTTATTTGGTTGTCACTTTGGGGAAAGGAAGTGTAGAACAGTCATGTGGAACATTTTAGTCCAGGGCTCTACAGTGCGACTGTTTTACCTGGATATGGTCGAAATAGACTTTTAATTTAGGCGCACCAGCGCGCCTAGAAAAATCAAGGCTATTTTTTATTTAGCTTCTAAATGTCGTTGTGTGCGCCTCCCTTTTTCAAATTGGGTGCACTCACACACACCACTCCAGAATTATTCTACACGTTCCTTCATTAGATTCTCTCTCTCTCTCTGTGTGTGTGTGTGTGTGTGTGTGTGTGTGTGTGTGTGTGTGTGTGTAAATTATGCAGCCTAAATTACAGCTGCTCCGTGTTGACTTCAGCACTATCTGCTTTGGTGTGTGTTTGTGTGTTCATCACTCTCTGAGAAACACAAACCACGTATTGCACAAGCCAACTGAGAAAACCTACTCCTTTGATTCTGACTTTAGATCAGAGGAGATTTCCAACATCATATTTACACTTCACCCACAGTGAAGACCCCCAGGGAACACACACACACACATACACACACACACACACACACACACACACACACACAGGTTGTCCATGAATATTTATTTCTGTTTCATTAGTTTTCTGAGCTCAACATAAAAAATCGCTCTTTTTCTCTTTGCCTTCTCCTTCTCCCTACTATCTCTCCTTCCCCCGTCTCGTACCCTGTTCCATGTTGCTGTGGCCCGTGTTGCTGTGGCCCGTGTTGCTGTGGCCCGTGTTGCTGTGGCCCGTGTTGCTGTGTTTGTCTAACTTAGGTATGAACCACAGTTTTATTTTACTGATCCACAACCTCCAATCACAACATTGTAGATATATTGTACGTAACCTTTTACTAATGGAAGGACTCCCAACCAAAGTGCCTGTTTTGGGTAACTCTGTCATAGGGAGGTGCTCCCAGTTTGAAGGGGGAAAAAGCGTGGTATTAAGTTGGATATCAAGTTTAAACAGTGCTAAGGCGGCTTCTGTTTTCCCGTACGTGTTCAGCTGGTAAATCAAGCCTGTAACGTTGAGTAAAAAGACGGGGGATGTTCTCCCTCTGACCCCGAGAGAGACAGAGGTCCAAACAGAGTGGAGAGCGAGTTCGGCCAGAGACCTCTGGAACGGACCACAGCTGTGAATGATGGGCTTAAATGTTAATGTAAACTCCCCTCAACCCATCTCTTATGGCCCGGCTCTGACTGGTCAGCTGGGCTGTGTTCTTATCAGGTTACTGTGTGGCTGACTTGGAGAGACAAGAGAGACACGTCTGCTTATACTCTGTGTTTGTTTGTGTGCGTGTGTGTGTGTGTGTGTGTGTGTGGATAACGCCTGGTGTGTGTGTGAGCTACTGGTGTGCTCTTTCACAGTTTGGTAGAGAGGAGATGAGAGGGAAAACAAACAGTGCTGGTATGATATAGTCTTGTAGGTGAAATAGTGCGGTCATACTCGTACACAGTCTAATGTGCTGTCATATCTTACATAGAGATGTCGGAAGTGTTATGTTTCCCAAAGGAACAGCCTTCAAGGAAACGAGAACGATACTGAACATATAAAGGCTGCTCATTAGGGATGAAATGCTTCTTCTTTTTTTTTTTTTTCAGAACCCCCGCCAGACGACGAGCTGTACACACATGTGCATACACTCTCTCTCTCGCACGTACGCACACACGCACACATACATGGCACTCTACTCACTTATCACATTATCACCATCTCTTCATCAGAAATGGCCCTAATGACCTTTTTGAAGGACACCACAATCAATTTTAATTGGTGGGAAGTCTCCTCCTGGCTCAGGATTGGTCGGTTTGGCCCCTAATAGAATCTCTCAATCCAGTTCAGTTTAAACATCAGAGAGTAGGAAAACAAAGTCTAAAATGTGTAATTATTTTTGATTAACGATATGGTGTGTTTGTGTTTTCCCACCTAGGTGTTGCTCCAGCTGTCCCCTCCACCTAGGTGTTGCTCCAGCTGTCCCCTCCACCTAGGTGTTGCTCCAGCTGTCCCCTCCACCTAGGTGTTGCTCCAGCTGTCCCCTCCACCTAGGTGTTGCTCCAGCTGTCCCCTCCACCTAGGTGTTGCTCCAGCTGTCCCCTCCACCTAGGTGTTGCTCCAGCTGTCCCCTTCACCTAGGTGTTGCTCCAGCTGTCCCCTCCACCTAGGTGTTGCTCCAGCTGTCCCCTCCACCAGAACTAGATGTATCCCTTGGCAGTCTTGTCTGATATTTTCAGAAGCTTGGTTTGAGAAAGGTTTTAAATTCACTAGCCAGCGATTGAAGAAACCTTCAAACTGGTCTAAAACGCATCATTATTAGGTAACTTCACTGGAAAATGCCTTTTTCCTTTCTCCTCACATGTAGGACTTCTACCTTTCTAGCCCCCAACCCGAAACTATGAAATGTTTTCGCTATATATCTGAGAATATGAAAACATTTGTGTATGTTTGTGCTCATTATCATATATCAGCATATTTTCACAGTCAAATGGGGGCCCCTAGTGTGAATGGGGGGGGGACTCTTTCTCTCCCTCTCTCTCTCTGGCCTCTCTTAGACATCTTTAATACTTTAATACTGCACTTCTGTTTGTTGGCGCCACATAAACATTTTAATAACACCTGGACCCACGAACTCCTCTTTGCCAGATCTGGCTTCCACCTCTCTCTCTTTTACTCTCTTTTACTCTCTTTCTTCTCTCTGTCCTTTCATCCGTTCGTCTCTCTACGCAGCCCTGGTTTGGCCCTCGTGGTGCCAGCGTGCCCCTGCCAACCCACAGCGTACCAGGATTAGCTCCTCTACACACAGAAGAGTCCATTAAAACACAGTTTTCTATTGCTAAATTAATGGCGAAAAGTGTGACTCAAAAAGTGGTGGTCAGTTCTCTCTAAGAAGATTATCCTGACTTGTTGTTCAAAGTCTCAGACTCTGTATCATACTAGTACCCACTACACAGCTTTGGCCTGAGACCAAACTGGCATTCACACTCCTGCCAAACCACCACCGTGCCAGACACACCAGGCCATTGGGGGTGTGTGTGTGTGTGTGTGTCTTCATGCCAGACTGTTCCATACTCTTTCTTCCTGTGTGTGTGTGTGTGTGTGTGTGTGTGTGTGTGTGTGTGTGTGTGTGTGTGTGTGTGTGTGTGTGTGTGTGTGGTGGTGCCAGCCTGTACCAGACAGGCACAGCGGGCGTGGTGGAGTGGCATGTTGGCACCAGACCTGTCCCCGTTACCCAGGGTGCATTGGGCCACAGGTGGTAATGCGATTAGGTTTAGGAAAAAGGGGATTTGTTCAGAGTGCATAGAGAGGAACATCAAACACGGAAAGAAGGGATACATTTTTTTTTTAAAGAACCCCTAGCCTCGTCTGTCAGCCAGTTCCTAGGGGAGGGAGGGAGGGAGGGACAGACCGAAAAGAGGGGAGGAGGTGAGTGTCTTTCTGTCGTTCTTCCTTTGTGTGTGTATGTGGGGTGGGGTGGGGTGGGGGGCGGGCGGGCGGCCCCAGATTAGCAGTGTCAGTACAGGCCTCCCTGTGAGGGTGTGTGGGTAATGATTTAAAGGAGCAGAGCCTTGTGGAACAGTATCAACCTTCTGTTCCACTGGCACACAACACCATCCACTGACAGACAGACAGAATGGAGGTTTATTTCAGTTTGTGAATAAATGACTGTCGATATTATGTGTACACACTGCTACATTTTACAGGTCATGTTTTGGTTCACCAAAACTGTCTGTCTCATCCCCATCATCTCAAATAGCCTCTTCTACCCTCAACGGGGCGCGTGTGTGTCTGTGTGTGTCTGTGTGTGTGTGTGTGTATACTGTCACACGTCAGGTTTTTAGTTGTAATGGAAAGCGGAGGAAGAGAACATACTGTATCTTAGTAGTTTATTTGATCTCTCAGTTGTGTGCGTGTGTGTGTGTGTGTGTGTGCGTGAGCGATCTCTAAGCTCCACTGAGTCGATAATAAAATCGGTGTGTGCATTTTCTTCCTCCCTATCCCTTTGTTGTTGGCATCAGTTTGTACCAGGAGCTGTTTTTCCCGCTACACTCCTCTCCTCACGTCTCATGGAGAGATGTGCACTATTTATAGACCTACTGCCTCTGAACATACAGCAGTTTCAGCACCTCTGGTCTGTCTAACCAGCTCAATGTTGAGGCACAGCTACATCAAACAACACAACCTGAACATGAGGGGGGACTCTTCACTTATATACCGGTACACATCTTTAGTTTCTTTCTATTATGGTTCAAACTCTTCATAGTCCTGCAGTGGTAATGCTCTGTTCTCTCTGGTTGGCCCAGTCTGTGTCTGTTCCAATGGTCAACTTTCCGACTGTGGAACCAGAGGGAGCAAAAGAGAGATTGTTGCTCGGCTTGCTGTCCTGCGCTGGCCCCATCATTAGATAACCATGTCAAGCCAGACCGAAGCGCGTGCACACACACACACACACACACACACACACACAGACTGCCTGTTTTAGTTGTCTCCGTGCTCTCCTGGCGGGGCCAAAGGAAACAGATCTCTGCCATTAAAAGTAAAGGTTATGATATTTTATGAGAGGCTGTAATGTTTTAACTGAGCTGTTATTACAGAGAGGAGA
This sequence comes from Oncorhynchus nerka, assembly GCF_034236695.1. Classification (NCBI taxonomy): domain Eukaryota; kingdom Metazoa; phylum Chordata; class Actinopteri; order Salmoniformes; family Salmonidae; genus Oncorhynchus; species Oncorhynchus nerka. Next base: position 44,755,200 of record NC_088422.1, read on the forward strand.
GTTTCACTCTCTCTACTGATGTCTGCTTCTAAAACGTCCACTGGTCTAGCTTCGTGTGGTCCAGGTGTGTGTGTGTGTGTGTGTGTGTGTGTGTGTGTGTGTGTGTGTGTGTGTGTGTATAAATGGAGACATCCACTGTCCCATACATAAAGCTCCCCCGTCATACATGTCTGTGACTGGCTAGTGACATCAGCCTATCATTGACCGTTTTATTAGCCTCTCTCACCAGCGTGAGAAACCATGTCATACTGACCTCACAAAGTCCAGCCGACAGGCCGCACACACACACAGGGACCAGCGTACGGACAGCACCGTTTCCCCATGCAGACTGAAGGGTTATTGAGTTTTACAGGCCTTCGTTTAACTTCTCCTCACCGCGTTTTGAAATAGTGTCTTTTTGAGGATGGATGGAAGAGTAAACCAATGCCTTCGTGTGCTGAGGACTCACTTTGTTATGGTTGGAATGTGATGTGAGAGTAAATACACATCAAAGAGAAGGAGGATCTCTCTCTTCGCGCTCTCTCTCTCTCTCTCTCTCTTGCTCTCTCTCTTGCTCTCTCTCCTCTCTTCTCTCTCTTCTCTTGCTCTCTTCTCTTGCTCTCTCTTCCTCTTGCTTGCTCTCCTCTCTCCTCTCTCTCTCCTCTCCTCTCTCTAATCCTCTCTTGCTCTCTCCTCACTCTTCTCTCTCTCTTGCTCTCTTTTCTCTCTCTCTCTTTCCCTCTTGCTCTCTCTCTTCTCTCCTTCTCTCTCTTCTTCTCTCTCTTGCTCTCTCTCTTCTCCCTCTTCTCTCTTGCTCTCTCTCTTCTCCCTCTTCTCTCTTGCTCTCTCTCTTCTCTCTTGATCTCTCTCTTCTCTCTTGCTCTCTCACTCTTTGCACTCTTCTCAGCCCAACTCTTCCTCCGCCATCCTCTTGGGCTTCCTGACACGACAGGAAGCAGTTCACTGTGTTGCAAGTGTCACATCCTGTCTCTTAAAGTAGATGAGACCAGTCATGTGTGTGACTTCACTCTGTACTCATTAGCAGCAGTATATTGTCGCCAGTTGCTTTGCTGAGCAGCTGTAGGTCCAGGTGTGACATACACCAGCCCTGGCACTGCCAGAAGAGACAGTAGCACTTCTCAGCCTTAGACAGATACTGTAGACCCAGAACAGGGTGAGGACATGGAGGAGTGTGTGTGTGTGTGTGGGGGCGGCCGCAGCCCGTCTGGTGTTCAACCTTCCCAAGTTCTCTCACGTCACCCCGCTCCTCCGCTCTCTCCACTGGCTTCCAGTTGAAGCTCGCATCCGCTACAAGACCATGGTGCTTGCCTACGGAGCTGTGAGGGGAACGGCACCTCAGTACCTCCAGGCTCTGATCAGGCCCTACACCCAAACAAGGGCACTGCGTTCATCCACCTCTGGCCTGCTCGCCTCCCTACCACTGAGGAAGTACAGTTCCCGCGCAGCCCAGTCAAAACTGTTCGCTGCTCTGGCCCCCCAATGGTGGAACAAACTCCCTCACGACGCCAGGACAGCGGAGTCAATCACCACCTTCCGGAGACACCTGAAACCCCACCTCTTTCAGGAATACCTAGGATAGGATAAAGTAATCCCCCCCCCCCCTTAAAAGATTTAGATGCACTACTGTTCCACTGGATGTCTTAAGGTGAATGCACCAATTTGTAAGTCGCTCTGGATAAGAGCGTTTGCTAAATGACTTAAATGTAAAAAATGTAATGGGGGGGTTAGAGGGCTATGGGTGGATTGTGTAGAGAGCTGGGTGAGGTGTCATTGCAGGCTGGTTAGATGACTGTGCTAATAAGTTGCCACCTGTGGCTATAGGAAGTGGAACTGTCACCTTCACCTCTCTCTCTGTCTGTGTGTGTGTGTGTGCGTGTGTGTGTCATCCCTGTAGCTTTAGGATGAACAGAGGAATATTCCTGTGGAGGAGGGGAGGAAAGGCATCGATGAGAGGCAGGAATAAAGAGAGAGATGGGGTGGAGAGGGTGTAGGTTGACTTGAGTTGCTGATTAGCTCACTATGCTGACATAATAATGTATGTTTAAGCAAAATTGCATAATATGATATTGCTCTCTCTCTCTGCCTTTATCTCCCTCTCTCTCCCTGTATATAGTGTTGTATACATCCTGCACGACTATCTGTTTGCCTTATCTGTATTTGCAGTCATTCCAAATGTAAAGCTGTCCTACCCAACTTGGGACGGTTTATGTCTGGCGTTGTCATATTTCAGTATGTAGAGCCAGAACACACACACTCAGTACTAGAGGTTGACCGATTAGGATTTTTCAACACCGACACCGATTATACATGCATAAAGATCTATTTAGTCTCAAATAAATAATGAAACATGTTCAATTTGGTTTAAATAATGCATAAACAAAGTGTTGGAGAAGAAAGTAACAGTGCAATATGTGCCATGTAAGAAAGCTAACGTTTAAGTTCCTTGCTCAGAACATGAGAACATATGAAAGCTGGTGGTTCCTTTTAACACGAGTCTTCAATATTCCCAGGTAAGAAGTTTTAGGTTGTAGACTATTTCTCTCTTATACCATTTGTATTTCATAGACCTTTGACTATTGGATGTTCTTTATAGGCACTATAGTGTTGCCAGCCTAATCTCAGGAGTTGATAGGCTTGAAGTCCTAAAGAGCTCAGTGCTTCAAGCATTGCTAAGAGCTGCTGGAAAACGCAGTAAAGTGCTGTTTGAATGAGTGCTTACGATCGTGCTGCTGCCTACCACCGCTCAGTCAGACTGCTCGATCAAATATCAAATCATAGACTTAATTATATAATAAACACACAGGAATACGAGCCTTAGTTTCCGGATTCGACCATATTAATGACCTATGATTTCGAAAACAAAACGTTTATTCTTTCAGTTTATTCTTTCTCTCACGTCACCCCGCTCCTCCGCTCTCTCCACTGGCTTCCAGTTGAAGCTCGCATCCGCTACAAGACCATGGTGCTTGCCTACGGAGCTGTGAGGGGAACGGCACCTCAGTACCTCCAGGCTCTGATCAGGCCCTACACCCAAACAAGGGCACTGCGTTCATCCACCTCTGGCCTGCTCGCCTCCCTACCACTGAGGAAGTACAGTTCCCGCTCAGCCCAGTCAAAACTGTTCGCTGCTCTGGCCCCCCAATGGTGGAACAAACTCCCTCACGACGCCAGGACAGCGGAGTCAATCACCACCTTCCGGAGACACCTGAAACCCCACCTCTTTAAGGAATACCTAGGATAGGATAAAGTAATCCCTCTCACCCCCCCTTAAAAGATTTAGATGCACTACTGTTCCACTGGATGTCATAAGGTGAATGCACCAATTTGTAAGTCGCTCTGGATAAGAGCGTCTGCTAAATGACTTAAATGTAATGTAAATGTTCAGTGAAATACGGAACCGTTCCGTATTTTATCTAATGGGTGGCATCCATAAGTCTAAATATTGCTGTTACATTGCACAACCTTCAATGTTATGTCATAATTATGTACACTTCTGGCATAGTAATTATGGTCTTTGTTAGGAAGAAATGGTCTTCACACAGTTCGCAACGAGCCAGGCGGCCCAAACTGCTGCATATACCCTGACTCTGCTTGCACAGAACGCAAGAGAAGTGACACAATTTCCCTAGTTAATATTACCTGCTAACATGAATTTCTTTTAACTAAATATGCAGGTTAAGAAAAATATACTTGTGTATTGATTTTAAAGAAAGGCATTGATATTTATGGTTAGGTACACATTGGTGCAACGACAGTGCTTTTTTCGCAAATGCGCTTGTTAAATCATCACCCGTTTGGCGAAATAGGCTGTGATTCGATGATAAATGAACAGGCACCACATTGATTATTTGCAACGCAGGACAAGCAAGATAAACTAGTAATACCATCAACCATGTGTAGTTAACTAGTGATTATGTTAAGATTGATTGTTTTTTATAAGATAAGTTTAATGCTAACTAGCAACTTACCATGGCTCCTTGCTGCATTCGCGTAACAGGTGGTCGTCCTGCCACGCAGGCTCCTCGTGGAGTGCAATGTAATCGGCCATAATCGGCGTCCAAAAATGGCTATTACCGATTGTTATGAAAACTTGAAATCTCTACTCAGTACATTCCCTTAGTACACATGCACTTGAACCAGGCTGATTCTGTTGTTCCTCCTCCTCCTCCTCCTCCTCACCATCTCTCTGCCTCTTGGCCTGTTTGGTCAATCTGACTGTCTCTTCCCTGGTGTTCTTGCATGGGGGCTGGTAAGGGATGGGGTCTGGTAAGGGATGGGGTCTGGTAAGGGATGGGGGCTGGTAAGGGATGGGCTTCCTAAATAATAGATGATTAAAACTTGTTCAAATTGTATCACCAGTGAGGGTTGTGTGTGTTTTAGGGGTTTGTGTATGTGTTTGTGTGTTCTCCCATCTTTCTTTCCCAGCTGTCCAATTTAAGTTTGAGGAATTGCTCCTAATGAAATGAAACCAGTAAATCTCACATGCTTTTATGATCAATTGGATTTGTATTATTATTCTCTCCACTGTTCCTGTTCTCGCTCCACCCTCCTCCCTCTCCACATAGAGCTCCAGGAGTTCAAAAACTCTTTTCTGACCTCCGAATCTCCCAATATTCCATAGTCCGGAAGCCTTGGAGATGCAACGTTTCTGATGTGGAGATGAGATGAATGGTCAGAATTCAGACGGAGCCACCTAATCAGATTCTTCCCTGGCTGAAGCAGGGGCGAGCTCAGCCATTCATGTATGAGAGAGGCCTGCGAGATAGCCAATGGGCTTCTCTCTGAAGGAGCTTAAATCGATACATTACATCGACTGTCTGTCTGAATTACTGAGTGAGGTGGCTTTTGAAATGCAGCAGTTTGAGCTTCAGTCTCGAGGCCTTTCAACCTTGAAGAACTAACACAGGAAGGCCATGAGGAAGGCCAGCCATTACACTAGTGGCTCTTTATCCTATCCTGACTCCATGAAACGACTCCGTTTCATCTCATTTCTCTGCGTCCTCTCGGTCTGCTGGTTGAGGGATATATTATCCTCGGGCAACGGAGTTCACTGCACTCTGTGTCCAAATGTTCGCGCTGACCTTATCGTCTCATCCCGAACTCTTCTGTGGAGTCGAACGCTGCTTTCTAACACTTGCAATTATCTTCTTCTTTTGCGGCCATCGAGTGCCACAACTGAACCGAGCCTTATCTGCTGGAGGGCAGAGGAGAGAGGCACGCTGTCGGTCTGTTTTTCTTCTCAGCACACCTGACCTTAGAGGTAGAGACACAAAGTAGGCCAGCCAGAGTAGTAGTGGGTAGATTGACGTTGTCGACCTGGTGTTGTTGACCTCATCTCTGCAGTACTCTCTGCAGTACTCTCTGCAGTACTCTCTGCAGTACTCTACTAGGTTAGTGTAAACGTCTCTCTCCTCTTCAGTAAAGTGTTGATTCTGGCCTGACTTCTGATACACACAGAGAAAGGCTACACATCTCCTTCCAACATAATCTGGCGCAGAATGGCAGGGTCTTAGTAACCTGCTGGGCCTCTCTCTCTCTCACTGCCCCCCCCCTCTCCTCACTCTCCTATGTCTCTTTGTCCTCTCTCGGTCTCTCTCTCAAAGTTTTATCCACTTTGAAATACTCTCTTTTTAGATTAAGCTCATTCCCTACGCACACACACATGCCCCATGGGCACACACACACAGACACAAACACACAGACACAAACACACAGACACAAACACAAACACACAGACACAAACAGACACACACACACACACACACACACACACACACACACACACACACACACACACACCATTGGCTCCCATTGACAACACATGTTCTTTCAACACCCCAGCCCGTCCTCCCTTCCTCCTGTGGATGAAACTCTGCACATAGTCCGCCCGCAGGAGGGGAGCTGACACATACGTGTGGGAGCGAGGGATGGGGGGAAAGAAGGTGTGGGGAGAAAGAAGGTGTGGGGGAGGGAGGGATGGATGGAGAAAGAAAGGTGTGGGGGAGGGAGGGATGGATGGGAGAAAGAAAGTGTGGGGGGGAGGGAGGGATGGATGGATGGATGGAGAAAGAAGGTGTGGGGGAGGGAGGGAGGGATGGATGGATGGATGGATGGAAAGAAGGTGTGGGGGAGGGAGGGATGGATGGATGGATGGAGAAAGAAGGTGTGGGGGGGGAGGGATGGATGGATGGAGAAAGAAGGTGTGGGGGGGAGGGGATGGATGGATGGATGGAGAAAGAAGGTGTGGGGGCAGGGAGGGATGGATGGATGGAGAAAGAAGGAGTGGGGGGGGAGGGAGGGATGGATGGAGAAAGAAGGTGTGGGGGGAGGGAGGGATGGATGGATGGATGGATGGAGAAAGAAGGTGTGGGGGGAGGGAGGGATGGATGGATGGAGAAAGAAGGTGTGGGGGAGGGGGAGGGATGGATGGAGAAAGAAGGTGTGGATGGAGAAAGAGGGATGGATGGATGGAGAAAGAAGGTGTGGGGGAGGGAGGGATGGATGGAGAAAGAAGGTGGGGGAGGGAGTAATGGATGGAGAAAGAAGGAGTGGGGGAGGGAGGGATGGATGGAGAAAGAAGGTGTGGGGGGAGGGAGGGATGGATGGAGAAAGAAGGTGTGGGGGGAGAGATGGATGGATGGAGAAAGAAGGTGTGGGGGGAGTGAGGGATGGATGGAGAAAGAAGGTGGGGGGAGTGATGGTTGGAGAAAGAAGATGTGGGAGGCGGGGGTGGAGAAAGAAGGTGTGGGGGGAAGGAGGGAGGGATGGAGGGATGGATGGAAAAAGGTGTGGGGGGGGGGAGGGAGGGAGGGAGGGATGGATGGATGGAAAGAAGGTGTGGGGGAAGGAGGGAGGGAGGGATGGATGGAAAGAAGGTGTGGGGGAAGGAGGGAGGGAGGGATGGATGGAGAAAGGTGTGGGGGAGGGAGGGAGGGAGGGATGGATGGAAAAAGGTGTGGGGGGAGGGAGGGAGGGATGGATGGATGGAAATAAGGTGTGGGGGGAAGGAGGGAGGGAGGGATGGATGGAAAGAAGGTGTGGGGGAAGGAGGGAGGGAGGGATGGATGGAGAAAGGTGTGGGGGAGGGAGGGAGGGATGGATGGAAAAAGGTGTGGGGGAGGGAGGGATGGATGGAGAAAGAAGGTGGGGGGAGGGAGGGATGGATGGAGAAAGAAGGTGGGGGGAGGGAGTTATGGATGGAGAAAGAAGGTGGGGGGAGGGAGTGATGGATGGAGAAAGAAGGTGGGGGAGGGAGTGATGGATGGAGAAAGAAGGTGGGGGGAGGGAGTGATGGATGGAGAAAGAAGGTGGGGGGAGGGAGTGATGGATGGAGAAAGAAGGTGTGGGAGGCGGGGGTGGAGAAAGAAGGTGTGGGGGAAGGAGGGATGGATGGAGAAAGAAGGTGTGGGGGAGGGAGGGATGGATGGAGAAAGGTGTGGGGGAGGGAGGGATGGATGGAAAAGGTGTGGGGGAGGTGGATGGAGAAAGAAGGTGTGGGGGAAGGAGGGATGGATGGAGAAAGAAGGTGTGGGGGGCGGGGGTGGAGAAAGCACATTGACCCTCTGTATGTTAATGCTGTTACCACATGTGCCTGCCTGCTTCCTCCTCCAAAGGTCCTATTGTCTCACTTTTCCATTTCATTAGAACTATGCATTATGTATTGACTGTCACATGTAAATGATAATCATTACCCCCTCCACCCCCTCTTTTCCTCCGTTCCCCGGTCTACTCTATATGATCCTGGTGGAACTCCTTTGCGTTGAGATGAAACACATTTCCATACCGCCACACGTGTGTGCGTGCGTAGATGAGCATATTTCCATACGCCATCACTGTTCCCAGGGGAGGGAGTTGGAACTCAGGTTGAGAACTTTTTCAGGAAGAAGACGAATGGAGGGAGAGGAGATGGGACATACACACAGTCGTACGTATGCACGGCACACACATCCTACACACACACACTCCCTTCTCTTCCCCACCCCACATTCCAGGCATCTGGGCATGCTGTTGGTTTGTATTTGTAAGCAAACAGAGAATGGTAGGGAACAACGCCACAGTGTGTGTGTGTGTGTGTGATTGGTTTATGATGGGGTTGAGGACCCTGACCAACCTCTTCCTCTCTTTCTTTTGATTCAGCTCTGTCCTTGTCTGTCTGTGATCTCCGACTGGCTTCAGGTTTACACGGTCTGCTTCACAACACCAGACACCATCCTCAACCTTTTACACAGCACTACTCTCCCCCTTTTAATATATCTGGGTCAGCAGTCTGGGTTGTTGTTTCACCTAGGCTTCCATCTGTCTGTCCTCTGTGTGTGTGTGTGTGTGTGTGTGTTTAAATACCTCCCGAGGGGTTTATTGACTAAACGACCGAGTTTGGTTTCAACCCCACACATACACACCCCCTCCGTCAGACAACACTCCTCAACGTCAGCTGAACACAGCACAGGCAGTTCCTGTTGTTGAGAAAAGCTCCCCTCCGATTGCGTCTGGCTACTGTCTGTCTGTCGTGTTTCGCGGCAGGTCGCTGTGTCTGCCACCACCGCACGTCACTTTGACCTTTTACATTGATTTGACGCGTAACAACGCTCCCCATTTCCCACACGACATCCGTGGCACGCTGGAACAACTCTGCGTCCGCTCAGCGCCGGCCTGGAGGAAGGGAGGGAGCGAAAGAGGAGGAAAAGGTCATGTACCTCAGAGAGAGCGAGAGAGAGAGAGAGAGTGGTGCTGTGATTAGGTCAGGACTCCCCTCTGTTCTACGGCTATTGTTTCAGTCTAAAGGGAGGTTATGAGCATTTGTCGTCCCCGATGAATAATTGCGTGACCCTATTTCAGAGAACGTGACTGACATTTCATACACGTGGATACCCAGGCAGCGTAGAGTGAGGGAGGCTTGCTTGGTTTTGAAATGTAGCGGCGTCGGTTCGACAGCGTCAGATCCCTTACGAGGACTGCGTTGATCTGCTCTGCCGTTCTCGGAAGTGATACTGCGACATTTTGAGATTCGCGGTTGTTTTTCGACATACCCAGAGTCAGATGGAACTCAGGGGATACCGTGGTTGTCTCTGCGTGCGGGTTTGGAGATAATTGACGGTAGCATGTCTTTAGCTTAGTACAATGGCTGGAAGTCTCCGGATACAGTGTCCAGTTCCTCTCAAATGCAGGTTAATGGACATTCTCACTACTCCACAGCTGGGTGGTTACCACGTTGTACTCTGTACCGTTTACAAGTGTATATGAAACTATATTTTGATTGTAGTTTATTTAAAAAAAAAATGTTTTAATAATTTCTCTGAAGTACACGTTTCATTCATCCACAATAGGCTGTGGGCAGCCTCTCACTCAAGTCATCACACCTGGCCAGCTGTGACAATGGTACATGACAATGGTACAGCACTTCCGTTTTGAGGGATGAGGAAGTTGAAAATGAGGACGTTGACACAATCTCGTTTCTTATGATTATCAGTCAAATGAACAAATGTATAAAATAGACACGGACTGTACCAAACATTAAGGACACCTTCCTAATATTGAGTTGCACCCTCCCCTTTTGCCCTCAGAACAGCCTCAATTCATCGGGGCATGGACTCTAGCAGGTGTCGAAAGCATTCCCAGGGATGCTGGCCCATGTTGACTCCAATGCTTCCCACAGTTGTCAAGTTGGCTGGATGTCCTTTGGGTGATGGACCGTTCTTGATACACACTGGAAACTGTTGAGCGTGAAAAACCCAGCCATCTTGTAGTTCTTGACACAAACCTGTGTGCTTGGCACCTACTACCATATCCTGTTCAAAGGCACTTAAATATTGTGTCATGTCCATTCACCCTTTGAATGCCTCACATACACAATCCATGTCTCAATTGTCTCAAGGCTTAAAAATACTGTAGCTTTCACCTGGACTCTCTTGCTCAGTCTGTCATGGAATGAGCCAGGTGTCCTTAATGTTTTGTACTCTCAGTGTACATATTTTACATTTGTGAGGCTAAATGACCAACCACCCAGATTTGGAGTATCTAGATCAGTGGTGTGTTTTCATGGCTTCCTAGGGAAGCCAGGCTTCCCCCCCCAAAAAATTGACCAAGATTTTTTTATATTTTTTATATATATATATAATATATCTGTGTTTTCATAATTTATCTTAAATTTGCAAGAGGCTGAATGTACTGTATCTGACAGGAGAAAGCATCCAAGTGAGCGAAACAGCGCCCCTCTGTCTCTGTATGTGTTGGCCATCTATTTGATGCCAGTGAGCATTTGGTGTCCTTTGATAATAAAACATTTAAAATTTAAGTGTAAAATAATAGCCAATCAGCTTTGAGCAAAACTGAGTAAGCTCGACTGTGAATGGTCCTGGCACACCAAAAAAAAAGTTTAAGGGAAGCGAGTTTGGATTTAGCGTCACTCCTATCAAATCACATCGAGAACTCTAGTGGCTAGTTAGCTAGCTAAAGTTGTCCCTTTCCTAAATTAGCCATGGATGGAAATAGGGATTTGGACATATTGTTTTACTTAATTCTCCGTACTGGCCAATGACTATAACAGCGATTCTGATCCAACCATTCATTCATACATTGTTGTGCCCCTGGCCTAAGAGGATGGTTCAATATGTAGCTAGATGTAGTAGGCTAATGTCAACTAGCTAACGTTTCCCACGAAAGGAAGTTAAGCTAGCGAGCAAGCATTTTAGCCAGGTAGCCTAGGACAACAACAACAGACTAAAAACGTGTACTATATGACAGAGTCATGGACCGTTTCGTCAACATGAAATAGAGGAGGATGGCATTGGCGTATCTCTAGAAGTAGGGTGAGTCAACATGTGTTTTCTAATTGCACGAATGACACACACACACACACACACACACACAGACAGACAGAAATCAGAGCCATGGGCATCCACGTCATATTTACCTTATGTTGATTGGACTACATCGTTTTTGATATCTTTTAGTTGTCACTGTATTAGACTAAGCAGAGGTGATTTGATGTTGAAATGTCGAAATGGTGCTGGAATAGTGGCGGAAGCTCCGGTTTTCTTTGTGACTTGCAAAGTGGTTCTAAATCCAATAGGAGTTTAGTGGTCCGATAATGTCTGAAACATTTAACTTCCTTGACCGTGCTGTAGGTCATGTGACTGTTTGTTACGCGCACTGGACAGAGGTTGCTCTCATTTTGTGATGAAACAAAGGTGTGGTTGAATTTATTCTGCCGCTGTGTCTTCTTATTGTCTCGGCGTTTAGGCCTATATATTAGGGTGGCAAGGCATATGAACTAACAGGTTACAGAGACAACAACGCAATTATCAATATGGCTTTTTTTTGGGGGGGGGGGATTCCCCAGTGATTTTCCTGTCGCACCCCTACTGGTTAGAAGGTATATTTCAGTATCTATATCTATAGCAGTATCTATAGTAGTATCTATATCCACAGTAAAACTAGTCCTATATCGACATAACCTGAAAGGCCTCAAAGCAAGGAAGAAGCCACTGCTCCAAAACCGCCATAAAAAAGCCAGACTACGATTTGCAACTGCACATGGGGACAAAGATCGTACTTCTTGGATAAATGTCCTCTGGTCTGATGAAACAGAAATAGAACTGTTTGGCCATAATGACCATCATTATGTTTGGAGGAAAAAGGGGGAGACTTGCAAGCTCAACCGTGAAGCACGGGGGTGGCTGCATCATGTTGTGGGTTAGTCTTGCTACAGGAGGGACTGGTGCACTTCACAAAATAGATGGCATCATGAGGCAGGAAATGTATGTGGATATATTGAAGCAAAATCTCAAGGCAGTCAGGAAGTTATAGCTTGGTCTGAAATGGTTCTTCCAAATGGACAATGACCCCAAGCATACTTCCAAAGTTGTGGCAAAATGGCTTAAGGACAACAAAGTCAGGGTATTGGAGTGGCCATCACAAAGCCCTGACCTCAATCACATAAAACATTTGTGGGCAGAACTGAAAAAGTGTGTGCGAGCAAGGAGGCCTACAAACCTGACTCAGTTACACCAGCTCTGTCAGGAGGAATGGGCTAAAATTCACCCAACTTATTGTGGGAAGCTTGTGGAAGGCTACCTGAAACATTTGACCCAAGTTAAACAATTTTAAGGCAATGCTACCAAATACTAATTGAGTGTTTGTAACTTCTGACCCACTGGGAATGTGATGAAAGAAATCAAATCTGAAATAAATCATTCTCTCTACTATTATTCTGACATTTCACATTCTTAAAATAAAGTGGTGATCCTAACTGACCTAAGACAGGGAATATTTACTAGGACTAAATGTCAGGAATTGTGAAAAACTGATTTTAACTGTATTTGGCTCAAGGTGTATGTAAACTTCCGACTTCAACTGTACCTGCACTATAGCACTTTAGTTTATGTAGAACCACCTCATTTGCTTGACATATAAATCTATATAGATGTCCTAATGATTATTTATTGGTAGAGAGTTTCTAGCACTCTGCTTCCCTTAATACGCCACTTTGGTCTTGTGTGGTCCTCTTAGGTAGGTTGGTAGGTATGTAAGTTGATGGGTAGGTAGGTAGTTTGTATTCAGACTCTTTACTCAGTAGTATGTTGAAGCACCTTTGGCAGCGATTACAAGCCTTGAGTCTTCTTGGGTATGATGCTACAAGTTTGGCACACCTGTATTTGGGTAGTTTCTCCCATTCTTCTCTGCAGATCCTCTCGAGCTCTGTCAGGTTGTATGGGGAGCATTGCTGCACAGCTATTTTCAAGTATCTCCAGAGATGTTCGATCAGGTTCAAGTCCGGGCCACTCAAGAACATTCAGAGACTTGTCCTGAAGCCACTCCTGGGTAGTCTTGGCTGTGTGCTTAGGGTCGTTGTCCTGTTGGAAGGTGAACCTTCGGCAACAGTCTGAGGTCCTGAGATTTTTATCAAGGATCTCTCTGTTCTTTGCTCCGTTAATCTTTGCCTGACTAGTCTCCCACTCCCTGCCGCTGAAAAACATCTCCACAGCATGATGCTGCCACCACCATGCTTCACCATAGGGATGGTGCCAGGTGTCCTCCAGACGTGACGCTTGGCATTCAGGCCAAAGAGTTCAATCTTGGTTTCATCAGACCAGAAAATCTTGTTTCTCATGGTCTGAGAGGTTTTTGGCAAACTCCAAGCGGGGCTGTCAAGTGCCTTTTTACTGAGGTGTGGCTTCCGTCTGGCCTGATATGGTGGAGTGCTGCGAAGATGGTTTTCCTTCTGGAAGGTTTTCCCATCTCCACAGAGGAGCTCTGTCAGTGTGACCATCAGGTTCTTGGTCACCTCCCTGACCAAGGCCCTTCTCCCTCGATTGCTCAGTTTGGCCATGCGGCCAGCTCTAGGAAGAGTCTTGGTGGTTCCAAACTTCTTCCATTTAAGAATGATAGAGGCCACTGTGTTCTTGGGGACCTTAAATGCTGCAGAAATGTTTTGGTACCCTTCCCCAGATCTGTGCCTTGACACAATCCTGTCTCCAAGCTCTACGGACAATTCCTTCAACCTCAAGGCTTGGTTTTTGCTCTGATATGCACTGTCAACTGTAGGACCTTATATAGACAGGTGTGTGCCTTTCCAAACATTGTTTACCACAGGTGGACTCCAATCAAGTTGTTGAAACATCTCAAGGATGATTAATGGAAACAGGATGTACCTGAGCTCAATTTTTAGTCTCAAAGCAAAGGGTCTGAATACTTATGTAAATGAGGTATTTCTGTTTTTTTATCTGTAATTAATGTGCTAAAATGTCAAAAAAATCTGTTTTCACTTTGTCATTATGGGGTATTGTGTTTAGATTGCTAATGGTTTAATTTTATTTAATCCTTTTTAGGGTAAGGCTAACATAACAAAATATGGAGAAGTCAAGGGGTCTTTCCGGTGGCACTGTAAGTAGACTAATAGGTTGATTGATTGATAGGTGGATTGATTGATAGATAGGCACAGAGAAATCCAGTGGACATAATCACTTTCTCCACACTTACTGGATAAAAAATAACACCTTTGAATTGAAGCAAATTCCTCTCAACCCTCTGAATGTACTGTAGCCTTCTCTCCCGTACACCTCGGCTCCATCTAATTCATTACCTGCTCTCCGCTCCCTCTCTGTTCTCTGTGATTAGGTGTGATTGTCTGTATTTATCAGTCGGCTGTGTCAAACATTAACGTTGGCGGCGTGGAGAGCTAGCACTTTGACTAATAAGTTACACCTGCCCTTCACTCGCCCACAACCCCCTCTGTTTTTCTGACGGAAAACCCACGAGGCAGAGAGACAGCGAAGACCACCATCTCTTCCCCACCCACCTGTACCTCAATGTTAATGTGGAGAGGGAGCGAGGGAGAGATTGAATAGAATTGAGAGGGGGGCGGGGGACTATGGCCTGCTCCTAACCACCCACCCACACATCACCGACTCTGTGTGGCTATATAGAAAGGAAGAGAGATGTGGAAGGAGAGAATCCTCTATTTAAACTCTGAAGTGCATTTAAAATGGCAACACACTTAGCAGTAAAACAATCAAATCAGAGAAGTGAAATAGCAGAGAGGAGGAGAGAGAGATCTCTGCTGTCCTGTGTGTGTGTGTGTGTGTGTGTGTGTGTGTGTGTGTGTGTGTGTGCACGTGCGTGCGTGCGGCGCGGTGTGAGAAGTGGAATGTGCAGCTAGTTATTTGTATTCATGTATTCATGCCATTTGGCCCGGTGTGAAATAATAGGTCATTCCAGCACAAAAAGCAGCACAGGAGCTGAATTTATAATGACTGTGATTTCCCTCTTCCCCTCTCTCTTTCTTCTCCACGTTTCTGAATCTACTGAAGAGGGGGGGAGGGAGGGGGAGGGAGGGGAGGGAGGTGTCTGATGAGGTTGCTTATATCACCTGTTTCTCACCTAAAGAGAGGTGTCACCAGAATGAATGCCATTCAGCTGAATAGTGTAACGGTGTCTGCCTGGGTACTCGTGACCGCATGGGCGCACGTATGCGCGCGGAAGTATGTACTTGTGGGCGAGCGTGCATCACAGACCTACTCGTACTAGATAGAGTATGAGTGGACAGCCATGTATTTGTGGTTACCTCGCAGCATCCAGTACATTCCGCGCTGTAGAGTCCAGTCAGACCATCTGTTTTGTAGAGAATCTGGACCTAGCTGCTGTTGCTTGGCCTGAAAGTCCCTAGTCTTGAAAGTTCTAGCCCTGAGCTATAACAGAGTATGATAAGTCACATTTCACATGGATGATTTTAAAACGCTTGGCTTTGAGGGAGGGGTTGGAACACAAACCAGAAAATGTGATTTATACTGTAGGGATCAAGTAAAACGCATGTAAAATACATTCACGTTAGTAGAGGACACACACACACACACAGGGCCGATGTAAAATGCTTATCAAAGCCTTTGCAATAGTAGTAGTAAACTGCCTCGAAAGGAGAGTTTGACATTGTGTTTTTAGTACCATGTGAGATACATCCTAGCCACTAGAGCTCTGTTCTTCTGTCCTATACTTTCTTCACCTGTTGGCAATGGATACCTATAGTCTGTAATGACACACATATATATATACACACACACACACACACACACACACACACACACACACACACATGCGCGTGCACATGTCACTTCTGATAAAAGGCTTTGCTCTTATATAATATCCATAATGATGCGTTATTCCAAGTTGTTTGGAGACATTTAGTATTGGCTCAGGTCTGTCTAGGCTTCTCTCTCAGCCTCCTCTCTTCGTTGACCGTACATCACTGTCTAGCTGGACTGGGCTGCTCTAAACCTGCCAGGGGTTCTGGAGGGTTGGTGTTTTATGGCTATTACTTTGTTCCTTTTATCGCCACCTTACTTTATTCTCTGACATCACAGGCCTCAATGCCCTCCACTGATATCACACTCAGAGTGTGTGTGTGTGTGTGTGTGCGTGTCTGTGTGTTAGTTATAGGGTTTCAAATGGTCATTGTGACTGACATCTAACATTAGGATCCCTGTGGTGACACAGCATGGAAGCACTCGTCGGCCCCGACACTCAGGAGGTCATTGTGGGTGGGTGCGTGGGTGGGTGCGTGGGTGGGTGGGTGGGGTGGGTGCAGCCTTTAGATAAAGTTGTGTCTGGTCCAATCTGGACACTAAGAAAAACCAGTCAGGATATGTCTCAAACGCATGCAATCAACGGAACAAGTCCGGTGTATCAGGTCCACGTTAAGGTGTTTTATTATCAGGATTATTGTGTGGTCTCTGTTGTTCTCCGCAGCACCATCACCACATCAGACATTACAACATTGTGCACATTGGTTATTCAGGCCATTGACAGACCGTCGGTATGAAGCCTTATTGCTTTTTCATATTTTCTCTTGTTCAATATACAAAGTCTTAATAGAGGGTTGATGTAGATTTGCGTAACCATACTGTGCAGGGGAAACAGTGTGTTGTGTGGATGAAGAGTCTTACAGGCTATTTGTTTTCTGGTCTTTAGTAAATAAATATCTGTTGCACTCTACAGGGAGCTGCTTTGCTTTTGAACGTTGTTTGTGTGTGTGCGTGTGTGTGTGTGTGTGAGCAGAAGCAAACAGAAAGAGACTTGAGCACTAAAACACAGCAGGCCAACCACAGCACTCCTTCCTTGATCTCATCCACCCTCCACCCCCCCTCTCTCTCTCCTTCTCTCTCTCCTTCTCTCTCTCTGTCCTCGCTACATCTTTCTTCTCTCTCTCACCCCCCCTCTCTCCTTCTCTCTCTCCTTCTCTCTCTTTCCTTGCTATGTCTTCTCTCTCTCTCCTTCTCTCTCTCCTTCTCTCTCTTTCCTTGCTATGTCTTCTCTCTCTCTCCTTCTCTCTCTTTCCTTGCTATGTCTTTTCTCTCTCTCCTTCTCTCTCTTTCCTTACTATGTCTTCTCTCTCTCCTTCTCTATCTCCTTCTCTCTTTCCTTGCTATGTCTTCTTTCTCTCTCCTCTCTCTTCTTCTCTCTCTTTCCTTGCTATGTCTTCTCTCTCTCTCCTCTCTCTCCTTCTCTCTCTTTCCTTGCTATGTCTTCTCTCTCTCTCTTTCTCTCTCTCCTTCTCTCTCTTTCCTTGCTATGTCTTCTCTCTCTCTCCTTCTCTCTCTTTCCTTGCTATGTCTTCTCTCTCTCTCCTTCTCTCTCTCCTTCTCTCTCTTTCCTTGCTATGTCTTCTCACTCTCTCCTTCTCTCTCTCCTTCTCTCTCTTTCCTTGCTATGTCTTCTCTCTCTCCTTCTCTCTCTTTCCTTGCTATGTCTTCTCTCTCTCTCCTTCTCTCTCTCCTTCTCTCTCTTTCCTTGCTATGTCTTTTCTCTCTCTCTCTTCTCTCTCTTTCTCTCTTCTCTCTCTCTTCTCTTTCCTTGCTATGTCTTCTCTCTCTCTCCTTTTCTCTCTCTCTTTCCTTGCTATGTCTTCTCTCTCTCTCTCTCTTCTCTCTCTTTCCTTCTATCTCTTCTCTCTCTCCTTCTCTCTCTTTCTTGCTATGTCTTCTTCTCTCTCTTTCCTTGCTATGTCTTCTCTTCTCTCTCTCTCTCTCCTTGCTTCTTCTCTCTCTCTCTCTTTCCTTGCTATGTCTTCTCTCTCTCTCCTCTCTCTCTCTTCTCTCTCTTTCCTTGCTATGTCTTCTCTCTCTCTCTCCTTCTCTCTCTTTCCTTGCTATGTCTTCTCTCTCTTTCCTTCTCTTGCTATGTCTTCTCTCTCTCTCCTTCTCTCTCTTTCCTTGCTATGTCTTCTCTCTCTCTCCTTCTCTCTCTCCTTCTCTCTCTTTCCTTGCTATGTCTTCTCTCTCTCTCCTTCTCTCTCTCCTTCTCTTCTTTCCTTGCTATGTCTTCTCTCTCTCCTTCTCTCTCTTTCCTTGCTATGTCTTCTCTCTCTCCTTCTCTCTCTCCTTCTCTCTCTTTCCTTGCTATGTCTTCTCTCTCTCTCCTTCTCTCTCTCCTTCTCTCTCTTTCCTTGCTATGTCTTCTCTCTCTCCTTCTCTCTCTCCTTCTCTCTTTCCTTGCTATGTCTTCTCACTCTCTCCTTCTCTCTCTTTCCTTGCTATGTCTTCTCTCTCTCTCCTTCTCTCTCTCCTCCTCTCTCTTTCCTTGCTATGTCTTTCCTCTCTCTATCCTTGCCGCAGTCATAATGTAAAACAAATTTGAACAAAGCCTGGTGAAATTGAAAAAGCCTCTATCCTGCATCACTCTGGAATTAGTTTATTAGAATTTTAAAGGTGGCACAAAATAGACTTAAAAACCCATTTTCAGAGCGGAATGACTTTTTAAGGAAAATATACATTCAGTGTTTCCCCAAGGACCTGCTAGCTGTTCCCATAGACTTCCATTTAAACGCGCCTCTCGGCAGAAATGTATATAAATGACATTCTATTTGTATTTATTTTTTGCAGCGTTGGCAG